>NW_027266425.1:0-89909 GCF_046630445.1 Rutidosis leptorrhynchoides | reverse complement strand
GTTGAGCCGAAACCGCAGAAGATTGTGAAGTGGTATGATGGCAACGGCAACACACAAACTTATAAATTTTTCGGTAGAGGAAACTAAGTATGGAGTTTGGTCGTTCAAGAGGGAGCAGAAATGGAAGTATCACGTTCAAGGGAAAAGAAAACAACGGCTTGTACATTGAAAAAGACAAGGAAGAAGAATAAACTAAGAGGAAGAAAGGGAAAGATGGAAGTTGCCGTGTAAAATACAGCAAACAAACTTCCATGCGTGAGAAAAAGGGTGAGGAAGGAGAGTGTAAATTGATGGGAAGTTTCATTGAAGTTTCCTTCAGCCTTTTACCTAATTTTCCATGGAAACTTTGGCCACCCATCACCCTCATAGGCCCCACCAAGTTTCCAACATTGTTTCTTCTAGAGGAGATGAAAGAAAAGGTTGGAAATCTACGTAAACTGCTGAATCCGAATTTTGAAGTGATTCTCATAGCCTTTTCCCATGGAGAATGAGTTCCTTTCCTTATCAAGTGGTCCCCCTATCTTTTCCAAGTCAATTTCCATTAAATACCAAGGAAATTGAGGTGAGGTTGTAGGAGAGAGGGATTCCTACGAATTTCTTTTTCTTTGAGAAGACTTCTCTTATTTATTTAATTACCAATCTAACATCCCATTCAATAGGGTCAAGTCCTTTAGTAACCAATTATAATACCTCTTAAATTGTTTCACATTAGAAGTCTTAAAATCCTACTTAAAATGTGGCAATTCCCTTGCTCTTCTAATTTGCTGATCTTGCATATTTCGTGAACAATTCCCATCATCCATAAATTTTAAGAAGGCACAACAATGTCCTTGGGATGAATTGTGACACGTGACAATTCTTGATTTCTGTAATCGACATCATTTTCCTCGGTTAATTTCAGTCAAAATGTGATTTTAGCACAACTTAAACTATCGGTTAATTTTTGGGAACTTTTGGTGCACTGACCCGTGGTCGATTATTCCCGAGCCACGATATATATTTTCGACGCATTGGCAACTTTCGATTGTCGTGAAAAATCTTGAGGTTTCAATTACGAGCACAGGGTACCAAAACAACAGAAAATCGGTTTAGTGCTGATCGACGAGAAATTTGTAATTAGTTGGAATCACCCAATCCTAATTTTATTTCTATCGAATCGACCTATTTCCGATTTCTGATAGATTTTCGACTGTGCTGAACTGATCCTTGTAGACTAACATGGTCGAGCAGTCGATTCCTGGTCGAATTTTCAAGTCTGTTGCACCAAAATTCTTTAATAACTTTCCCGATTAGTCAAGTTATCTCATGAGTGATCAGCTCAGAGAATAGCGCTATAGGCACGTCGACGAAAAGCCCGAATTATTTAATTGAAAACAGAAGTGAAAAATCAGACTGTCACAGAACTTGCACGACAAACTGTAATTCACACAAACCTTATTTGGTGCAACCATCTTTGTTGTCGTCCTCTATAGACCCTCAGGAACCAACGCTCAATTTTGGAAGTTGTGGTTAGCCCCATAATCGCTCCGATGACCAGCCCGCTTCCAAAACCCATCAAGACAATCTTCTAGTCAAGCTCTTCATTAGATGCACCAGATGGCGATGTTGGGGGCGCTTCAACAGGATCTCCACATTTCTTTGTCAAAGGAACTCCACACAGTCCTAAGTTCCCACTATAGGAGTCATTCTCGAATGTATGGAACTGGTTCGCCTGAGGTATGGGTCCAAAAAGCTGGTTGTTCTACACATTGAAGAAAGCAAGGAAAGTGAGTTGGGCTAGCACTGGAGGGATCATTCCTGAGAGCTTATTGCTTGAAAGGTCAAGAGATTCCAGTTCGGTCAAATTCGCCAGGGATAAAGGGATGGAGCCGATAAGAGCATTGTTGGAAAGATTGAGCATATGAAGGTCAATTAAACTTCCAACAAAATTTGGGATTTCCCCAATAAAGTTGTTGCTCGAAAGATCAATCACGTTGAGGAATGCCAATATCCTTTTGTACTCCCTTAAAATTCCTTTGTTGACTATTGTCATTGAGTAGTCGTACCGTACCATAGTATGGAAAAATGGTTGGTCAATGCGCACAGAATATAAATAGTATGCATCATGATATGCATTGTGGACTTTCATGGCACTCCAGATACCAAAGTATTCAGATGGAAGGCTACCTGAGAAGTTGTTCATGGATAGATCAACAATTTGCAGGTTAGGAAACTGGTAACAATCTTTAGGTTTCCCTATGGCTCCATGAAATCTATTGGAACGCAAAATGAGCACCTTTAAATAAGAAAGCGAGCCCATCCATGAAGGAAAGGTGTCGACAATCTGATTATTTTCAAAATTGAGAAACTCCAGATGGCTACAATTAGTTAATCCCCTTGGCAGTGACCTGTGTAGTTGGTTATCACCCACATCTATCATTCCCAACGAACATACGTCATTCTGCAATTGAGGAAATCTTCCATATAAATCATTACCATTCAAACTCAAGATGGAAAGGGTCCTGCTCAAATTGCTTAGACATGGCGGAATAACACCCGACAACTTATTCTTGGACAAATCAAGCACCCAAATAAAGCTTAGCTGGCAAATCTCCGGTGGAATTTCTCCAGATAGATTGTTATTTGAGACAAGGTAGAGTACGATGAAGTTTGGGGGAATGGGAAGTAATCCTTGTATATCATTGTCCCTGAGGTCCAATGTCATAAGAGTTGGCCATTCAAAAGCTATAGAACCGGTAATTAAGTTTCCGGAAAGATTCAAAAACGACAGTTGTATCATACTCACATTTAAGAACCACGAAGGTATTGGCCCAGAAATTCTGTTTTGGGATAGGTCCAACTCTTGCAACTCACCTTGGTATGATAGGAAGATGGGAAGCTCACTTAAGTTGCTAGAAGCCAAGCCAAGAGCAACCAAATTTGAAAGGCTAGTGTTCACATTGGGTTCAATAATCGACGAGAATTCATTGAATGAGAGTTGCAATACATCTAACTGTTGAAGTTTGAGTACCACATCTAGCCGCAAAGTGCCATTCAAGTTGTTTGATTGCAAGGCTAAGGTACCAAGACTCTCAAGGTTAGAGATGTTTTCAGGAATTGGGCCAATTAATCTATTAAATGATAGGTCAAGATAAGTTAACCGGGTGAGGCTAGTGATCTCAGCTGGAATTTGACCGGTTAATTGATTGCCAAAGAGGTCTAAGTGAGTGAGGTTGGTGAGGTTGATCAAGGTAGCAGGAATTTCCCCAAAGAGTAGATTGATTCCAAGATCCAAATATGAGAGTTGGGCGAGATTCCCTAGGGAAGATGGGATTTCACCTGAGAGTTTGTTATATTGAAAATTCAACATGGTAAGTTCAGTCATGTTACCTATTGAAGATGGAATGTTCCCTGATAAATTGGAATGACTAATATCGAATTCACTGAGGAAAGCCAAATTTCCAAGTGAAGCTGGTAACGAGCCTGAAAAATTTGTTTGCCGAAGAGATAGCGACTTAATGAGACTATGCATGTGAAATTCTGGCAAATGACCTAATAGCTCTAGATTGCAACCCAAATCAAGAACTTTTAGCCTTGGCAGCTTGAAGATGGTTGTTGGGAATGTCCCTTGCAAGTTGCAGTCGCGGAGCACAAGTGATGTCAAGGAAGATAAATTTGCAACAACATCAGGCACCGGAGCCGACACTTTCAACCCGCCAAGATTGAGGTGTTCCAATTTCATAAAAATTGAACGATTGTCTCCATGCTAGGATTTGTCAGCTGTAGTCCGCCATTCCCAGAGAGATCAAGGGAGGTCAAATTAGTCAACTTTAGGATTTGAGATGGGATTTGACCTCTGAATCCAGATAAAGAGAGGTTCAGGCTCGTCAACTCCACAAGATCACCTATGGCGAACGGTATTTGAGAGTAATTGAAGTTGTTGCAAGCAAGGTTGAGGCTTTGCAAGTGAGGGAGACAAAAGAGGCTGGCCTTCGAGTTGATAGGACCAGAGAGACAACTTTCACTAAGATTGAGGCCAGTCACATACCCCGTCCCTTCATTGCATTGCACGCCTTCCCAGCCGTAGCAATCCTCGTCTTCCAACTTCCACGATTCTAGCTTCGATAGCCAGCATGTTCCCGCATCTGGATGGAAGAGAGATTGCTTGAATTCTAACAAGGCAGACCGCTCCTGCTTATGGCACTTTGTTGGGCTCGTTGAAGGCAACGTCTCGAAGGAAGCAAAGTGGAGTGGAATAATGGCGAGGAAAACCACCAAGAGATCAAATGGTGTTCTTTTCATGATTAAATTGCACAACACTCTTCTTGGGTTTTGGTTTTGCTGGGTAGGCCAGGTGAAGATGGACAGGTAGCGAAGCTACTCGTCAGCTTTATATTACCTTTAATCTTTCACTTCAAGTCAACTTTATGTAATAGTGAATCAAGCCCGAAATCGCAGGTCAACTTTGCATTACCTCTAGTCTTTCACTTTTGAGTTGATTTTATGTAATAGTGAGTCTAGCCTGCGTCGATAACACGAAACCATTGATCTTGTGGTGGCTGTTCTTGTGACGTAATAGCTGGGTGGTTTGACTAGTCAACGGATCAACTAGTAAAGGCACTAAAGTCTTGTGTGACTTGATATTATTGCCTCACGTTTCTTTTACTCCGTAATTTTCTTTTTCAATCTACAAGTATTAAAGTGTTCCAACCAAATGAAGTCAATGGAATTCCACATTAAATTTTTTTTTTTCATGTGGGCAAGAACAAATCACTTGTTGATTTAGTAATGCACTATTAAAATTTATTTTCTTTCTAATGGTGAGACCAATGTAAGATTACAATGAAAGAGAGGTTGAGATATTAATTGAATGAAAAAAAATGGAGAGATCATTTGCCAAAAAAGAAGATATATAGGCATTTAGGATATGATCATCCCTAATTCTTTTAAGCATGAATTTTGAAAATGTTGTCTCTATTCGATCGTCTCCTCATTTGAATGAGCGATGATAAGGGAATCATAGAAAAATGAATACCGGATGGTCTATAGACTACGTAGATTAGATCCATCCAAACCGAATCAAGCGGGCCTTGTGGCAAGATTCATGTAATCAAAGAGGCAAACGATATTGATTCGCGACTTGAAGTTAACTCTCCAAATTTGAATGTAATAGTGAATCAAGCCTGAAATCGCGGGTCAACTTTGCATTACCTCTAGTCTTTCACTTTTAAGTTGATTTTATGTAATAGTGAGTCTAGCCTGCGTCGACAACACAAAACCATTGATCTTGTGGTGGCTGTTCTTGTGACGTAATAGTTGGGTGGTTTGACGAGTCAACGGATCGACTAGTAAAGGCACTAAATTCTTGTGTGACTTGACATTATTGCCTCACGTTTCTTTTACTCCGTGATTTTTTTTTTTTTTAATCTACAAGTATTAAAGTGTTCCAACCAAATGAAGTCAATGGAATTCCACATTTTGTACGTGGGAACGTGTGAAATACTTTTTCTTTTGACAGAACAAAAGCACTCTATCTTTTGATTATGGTGAATTTTGACCGATGCTCTCTAACTACAAATCGAGGGGAACGAGACCACAGCCAGTTAAGAAAAATTAATAAAGATGGTAACCCAATCTATGTAATTAACAACCCCATGAATTAGGCTCATGTGGGCAAGAACAAATCACTAGTTGATTTAGTAATGCAGTATTAAAATTCATTCTCTCTAATGGTGAGACCAGTGTAAGATTACAATGAAAGAGAGGTTGAGATATTAATTGAATGAAAAAAAAAATGGAGAGATCAATTTGCCAAAAAAAAGATATATAGGCATTCAGGATTCGATCATCCCTAATTCTTTTAAGCATGAATTTTGAAAACATTGTCTCTATTCGATCATCTCCTCATTTGAACGAGCGATGATAAGGGAATCATAGAAAAATGAATACCGGATGGTCTATAGGCTACGTAGATTAGATCCATCCAAACTGAATCAAGCGGGCCTTGTGGCGAGATTCATGTAATCAAAGAGGCAAACGATATTGATTCGCGACTTGAAGTTAACTCTCCAGATTTGACCTTTGATCACTTGGAGAACTCTCTCTGAATCTTCTCATGATAGACCAGGTTGAACGCTATTCGTTTTGACCGAACAACCTTTGGACTTTGGTCTCTACCATGAATTGCGTAACACAACAGCGGAGGGGATGGTCTCGGAGTCGCGAATGACAGCATAGGAGAGACCACAGCGTCTATTTTGACAAGCCAGCTCGACGGATGGCTCTGAAGGCAAGGGATGACAACAACATGCAGAAGAATTTTCTTGGCGAGAGAGAGAGAGAGTAAAATCACTCAAACATCCTTCATCGACAAGCACACGTTAAAATACGTCCAACATTGCAGCGACTTCTAGCTATGTATTTGTTAGAATATTTAAATAATAAATCATACATTCATCTAATAGTTTAAGTTTTTAATCAGTTGGCAACTGTCTCACAAATCTCACATAGTATCAGAGTTAGTAATCCTATGTGACATCCTGATTTTCGACCATGTTTCGATTAAATGAAAAACGCTTTTCATCGACGCGCCTATGGTCCTTTTTTCCGGAGCTGATCACTCTTGAGATAACTAATCTATCTGGGTGAAGCCGTTAAGGGATATAAACGCGTAGACTTGAGAATTCGATTAGAAATCGACTGCTCGACCGTGCTAATCAGCAAGGGTCAATACGGCGTCGTTATAATCGATTAGAGACCAAAGATAGGTCAATTCGACAGAGGCATGTAATTAAATTGTAGGTGATTTCACCTGATTGCAAAATTCACATCAAACGGCACTAAACTGATTATTCTGTCAATTTTGTACCCGTTGCCCGTAATTGAAACATTGAGATCTTTATGACACGAGAGTCGCCGATAAGTCAAAGATGCACAAACGTGGATCGAGAATTATCCATCGCGGGTTAAATGCGATAAATCCCTAAAAGATACCCGGTAGGTTAGGTCACGCTAAAATCACGTCCGATTGAAATTAACCACGAAATTGAACTCGATTTTGGGAATTGAAAGTTCAAGCGTGTCACAATTTATTTTTAGGACATCGTCTCATCCCTTGAAAAAATTTCGGCGAGTCCGAAATTTTAGCGGAAAATTAAAATTGGGCAATTTAAATTCAAGAAATTTGGAGGGCCACCTAGATTTTTGGCCTTCAAATTGGATGGGTTGGTGATGGAAAGGATGGAAATTCGTTTAGGCTGCCCCCTTCGCATGTTTGCTCATTAAATTGAAGTTGTTTGGTGTGAATTAATCATGGGAATTCCACCAAATTCGTAGGGGGTGCTAGCTGGCTGCATTTGGCCTTGTTTGGTGAAGAATTGTGAAGGATTTGGCCCTTGGGTGACCTATTGACATCGTTGGCTGAAGATAAGGGCTGAAGGCTTTGGTGCAAAGGTGATCATGGCTTAGATATTTCACCTTGGACCTCATTGGTTGCCTTGAAGACTTTGAGGCCTCTTGTCCCCCCCTTTGTTCCCCTCTTCTTCCTCTCTCAGAAGCTCCCTTGTAGCTGCTTCTTCTTCCTTTCTTCTTCTTCTTCATCCTATTTTCCTCCATTTCCTTGTTGCTAGTCCCCATAATTAGAACCATCTTGCACTAGCCAAAATCAGCCACCAAACATAGCCACCGAGCTTGCACTAGCCTTGACTCCAGCCCATCCCCACGCTTGTCCACGCCATTCTGCCATCTGCCCAAGCTGCCAACGCTGTCCCTGCTCGACCACCCGCGCCAACCCGTCGCCGTCTGACCGCCTCCGCTATCCCTGTGTCGTGACCAGCCACCGTAGCCCCTTGATCCAGCCCAACTTAAAAGCAAATCTCAACTTGGGCTGAGACTTGTTGGCTAGTTTTCATCCCTTTCCCAGCCTCATTTGGCATCGTCGTAGGCTCAAGTGCTGGTTGCCATCGCACCACTGTCGCCGTAAACCGGTGAGTTTACTTCCTAATCTCTAATTATGAGGCTAATTACTCTTAATGGTGGATTAGTGGGCTAACTAGTAGATTAGTTAGGCTAATTAGGATTAGTGGGATTAGTTCTGTAACTAGAATGGTTAGGTTATTTAGTTAGGTTATCTAGTTAGGTTAATTAGATTAATGTAGTTAGTTTAGTTTAATTAGTTTAGTTAGTTAAATTAGGTTAGCCCGGTTAGCTTATGTTAATTTAATTGCGTGATTTAATTTAAATATTTTGCAATTTATTTAATTAAATGTAATTTATTTATTTATTTATTTATTTATTAGCGTAAATTATTCCAGAGTAGCTGGTTGTCAGAATTTTGTGCTGATCATCGTGGTGTAATTGATTTGTGAAATTGATTATTAATTTATGCAATTGGATGCTGAGTGATAATCTTTGAATTATTATTTAAAAAATATGAAATTTTGGTATTTAATTAGAAAAATACCGAGTGTCGGGTTTTGACGCCAAAAATATTTTAAGTACTATATAAAATTGTGAAACTTTTTAAAAAAGAGTGTACCACTTTTAATGGTTCAATCTGATCGTGTGACCACACACAATTATTTACCGGGTGTTTTAATATGAAGAAAATATGCTAAGTACATTATTTGAAATTGAGGCATTTGAGTGCAAGCACAATATCTTTGGCCGAGATTGGATGTATGGGTGATCACATAATACCCTGATGTGTTTACATGGGGTAGTGAACCCGTCGTAATGCGTTACGCGAGATGATACCTAATTAAGTCATATGCCCCATGTCAACGGATGCCGGTCATAGTGGAGGCTAAGCCAATGCTCCTTTGGGAATGCCGTCTAGAGGTAGACGTTGCCATGCCCAACGAAGCGATTGAACACCCGGTTATGCTGGATGACCGCCGACTGTTGAGTTGGCCGTGGCTATTGGGTCATAATTAATTGGAACGCTTGGGTGATTGATATAACTGAGTTTCATTATGGGATGAAATTGTGTGGCACAGAATGTGACGTGTCATAACGATTTGGTCTTATAATCGGGACCCCTGTGATTTATTGATATATGAGTTGAAGAGTTCTAATTATCGAGTGCATTTACTGTATGCATCTGTTTTATAACCTGTACTAATATGCAGGGAGGTGTTAAGGCGAGGTAAGTCTTATATGTTGCATGTTTAGGCTACCTCTAGGTAATTTATCTTCCTAATTGGGGTTTAGGGTATAGACTCGCTAAGACTTTGTCTCACCCCGTCGTGATTTAAATTTTCAAGTCCTTAGATGGAGTTACGACACGTACATTATGGGGTCCCGTAGGTGATGAACTTTGAGCACACCTATTTCCTTATTCCTGGGACTATCCTGACCCAAGAATTAGTTGAGTCCACAATATGGGTCGAAGAAGGCCTACCTCAATTGGTACCTCACCGATTCATAGTGTGGTTCATTAACTTTCCTCAATGGGGTCAGGAAGGTCCCCTACAGGATTTTGATGGGCCTCCCATTGGGACTAGGGAGTGGGAAGTAGGGTACCCTATGGATATCGACACCCCTGATGGTGTCATGGTGGACCCGGAGCCCATGGCTGAAGAGCCCGGAGTTTAGATAGATCAATAGCCCCTTTTTGGTTTAGACGCTTGTGTATGTAAACTCGGTTTGTTTATAAAATATGGTTTGTGTAAATTGGTTGTCCTGCTTTTCTATCACATGTTTGTTTGTTGTTTGGAGATTGTTTAATTCGCTTCCGCATGTGTATAAAATGAATGGGTCGACGATGCATCCTGGGAACATCGCAATTTGATTGACCACCAAGGGATGTGCACGCAGTCTAGGTTTGGGGTGTGACATCCCCATCCAAAGTGGTATCAAAGCAGGTTAGTTTATAGAATGATAAGGTGCGATGGGTTATGAATAATTATTAGGAAATGCCTTTTTTTTTCTTATGTTGATGCATGTGATTGATAGCTGATTGGTAGATTGTTTTGTTTAAATCGCTCAGTTTCTAATTCTGTGTGGAATTGGAAAGCAGGTTCTGTAAAGAGTCTGCGTCATGAGCGATCAGGAGCAGAGAACTCCTAGGAAGAGGACTGTCGCTTCAGTTACTTGAGGTAGGATGCTGACTAGGGTCAGTACCAGAGAAAGAGTGTTGACTCAGGCCACCGCAAGTGTAAGAGCACCATTGCAGGTCGATGCTGGTGTAGCAGCTTCTGCCTATTCTAGAATCGATGGGATCGTGCAGGCGCTCGAGACCTTAAGGAATCTGATGGGGCAGCAGGCCTATAATCAAGCTGCCACTACAACCGCTACCGCTACTACTGCCAATGCTGCTCCCGTCGCCAATGCAGCTGCCGCTGCTGCAGCTACACCTGCTAAAGTCCATCTGAGGAATGTGGTTGGGGAGAGACAGATGCATAAGCTCATAGTGCAGTTTCTAAAGTTGAACCCGCCGAGATTCACAAGGGCAGGTGATCTCGAGGTTGCAACCCTCTAGATCCAAGAGTTGGAGAAAGCCTTCGCACTGCTGAGGTGCACGGAGGAAGAAAAGGTGGTCTTTGCAGTCTATCGGCTACAGGGAAATGCAAGTACTTAGTGGAGGGCCACCAGAGGCAGAGTATTTCCTGAGGGCATGGTTCCAAAGTGGAATGCCTTCATTAGAGCTTTCAATGGGAAGTATTTGTTAGATTGCGCCCAAGAACAGAAGATGGCGGAATTTTAATGCCTTCACCAAAGTCTAATGTTTGTGGACTAGTACGAGGCGAAGTTTGCCGAGTTATCTCAGTATGCACCAAGACTGATCGAGGATCCAATGGACCGAGCAAGGAGGTTTAGGGATGGCCTTCGACCGGAGTTGAATGACCCGCTAGTACCGTTCAATCTGAAGGACTACAACGACTTAAATGAGTGGGCCAGCTGATAGAGAGAAACTTGAACGAATGAGCCACTACATCTAGATCGCAGTTCGGGTCAAACAGGGATGGAAATCGGTTTTGAAAGAATTTTCTAAAAACAAAATACCTACAAAAGCCCATCCTACATAAATGAATCAAGAAGTTCTGAAATTTTGCCAAACATAAATACAAGATCTCTTAAATAAAAAAACTCATAAGAAAAAACCAATCACCTTGGAGCTGTTCTGCTTTCTATGTCAATAAAAATGTTGAACTAGAAAGAGGAGTTCCCAGATTAGTTATTAATTATAAACCTCTAAACACATCCCTTAGATGGATAAGATATCCAATACCCAATAAAAAAAGATTTGCTAAACAGATTATGTAGATCGAAAATATTTTCAAAATTTGACATGAAATCAGAATTTTGGCAAATACAAATAAGTGAAAAAGATAAGTACAAGACAGCTTTTACCGTCCCTTTTGGTCAATACGACTGGAATGTTATGTCATTTGGTCTCAAAAATGCCCCTTCAGAATTCCAAAGAATCATGAATTATATCTTCAATCCTTATTCAGAATATATTATAGTCTATATAGATGATGTTCTAGTTTTTTCCTCTAATATGGAACAACATTTCAAACATCTTTCTACTTTCATAAAAATAATCATAAAAAATGGTTTAGTATTCTCTCCTACTAAGATTGCACTCTTCCAGACCATGCTTAGATTTCTAGGTCATTACATCCATTTAGGCACCATAACTCTCATAGAAAGATCAATATCATTTACTGATAAATTTCCATATGAGATTAAAGACAAAACTCAATTACAAAGGTTTTTAGGTAGCCTCAATTATATTATAAATTTCTTTCCTAATATAAATATTCTTTGCAAACCTTTACACCAAAGGTTACGAAAAGATCATCTACCATGGACTTCAGTTTATACTGACATTGTCAAAGAAATGAAGATTCATGTAAAAGAAATACCATGCTAAATTCTTTTGTATTCCGCTTGTTTTTGTGTAACAAGTGGAGAAGGATTGTTGCTTATCTCAATGGCACTAGATGGCTCTTTCTTTACTGTTTTTTGTAAAGATTGGACAAGTAATGTAGTGTATATTTAGGTATTATAACAGCTAGTTGGTCAAAAATTGACATGGGTTATTCTTTTGAAGGTGTATTTGGTATAGGGTGTTGTTGTAAGAATGATTGATTGTTTTCTGCCATTTGAAGTCATGTCTTGATGGGTGTTAAGCCTGTTGTCTTTGATGGTGTATCAGAGGTTTTGGTAATGACTTTGCCTTTGCCTTTATCTTTTTTGGGTCTTGGCATATTAGTATCCCCTGTAAAAATTCTCTTGTAAAAAAATCAAGTAATGAATTTGAAGAATCATTTATAAATTCAATGTCAAAATCAAATATTGAAAGTATGACTTGCCATCTAGCAAAAATCTATTTTAATGCAATGTTTAATACGTCTTTTTGTAAAATGTCTTTGGCCGATTTGCAATCAATTCTCAAGAGAAATTTTGAATCAATAAATCTCCTTGGAATTTTGATACAGACAAAACTATAGCAATTATTTCTTTTTTGATTGTCGAATAATTTTGTTGGGTGAAATTCCAATACTTTGAGATAAACTGAACAACCATAAAGAGAGTCTCCTTTGTCTGGGAGCCTAAAAGGAGTAGCTGTTACCTCACTATCTCCATGTTGTATTTTTATTCTCCTAAGAGGTGGATGATTGGATTCTATGGTTTCACCATTATCAAGTTTCCACTTATAATAATGATCTAAAATAACTATTTCTTTTGGTTCAAGGAATTGTTCTTCTAACCAATCAAAGAAAAATATATGGACTTCTTATTCGTATATGTAGTCATAATATTTTTGTTTGATATTTTTTGCTTTATCAACAAAGATTTTAAAGAACCATTCTCTAATTTGTTTGTTGTCTTCAGAATTAAAATCTTTGCTAAGGAATGCCCTATTTGGTTCAAATTGTTTTTCTAAAACATTAAACTCTGCATCTATCATCTATGAGTTTGTAGGAGAGTGATGAGGAGAATATGTACTGTCTATGACGGGTTCAGGCTGATTTTGTTGGTAAACAGGCCTAGAAATCCCTAATCTATTGTTTAAACCACTAATTTCTGGTTCAAGTGGTATCTCAGGATTATTTCTAGTGGTATTAGGAGGTAAAGGTGTCGTATCACGTGTGGAAGTGTCTCTATGCGTACTTGGAGGAATGGTAATTATAGGTGGACGATTGGAATTAAGATCTACCGACCTTGTATAAGATGTATGAAAAGAATGATTAGATCTTGAATCAAAAGATCTTCTAGGAAATATAATTGTAACTCTTCATTCTTGATGTTGAATAACATTGGTCAGACTAGTATTTTGAACAACTTGTTGAGAAATTTGGGTTTCTAATTCCCATTGTTCTAGTAAAGTAACTTGGTTTCAATTAATAGATCTAGGAATTGTTGTATTTGCTCTAGAAATGTCAGTCTGGAGGAGAAGTGTTTCTCCTTGTAGACTATGTTTGATATCTTTTACTTTATCAGTAAAGATTTTGAAGAACCATTCTTTGATTTGTTTGTTGTCTTCAGAATTAAGATTTTTGTTATGGAATGCCCTATTTGGTTCAAATTGTTTTTCTAAAATATTAAGCTATGCATCTATCATGTGTGAGTATGTAGAAGAGTGATTTTGTTGGTAAACAGGCCTAGAAATCCTTGATCTATTGTCTAAACCACAAATTTCTGGTTTAGGTGATATCTCAAGATTATTTCTAGTGGTAGTAGGAGGTAAATGTGTCATATCACGTGTGAGAGTGTTTCTATGTGTACTTGGAGGAATGGTAATTATAGGTGGAAGATTGGGATTAAGATTAGAATGTAAGTATTCAGACATTCTTTTGTAAGAGGTTTAATTCCTACTTGGACTAGTCATACATGAGTGTAATTGTATTTTTGTTTATGTTTCTGGATAGACTCTTTATATAATATGTATTTTTTTCATAGGAATTAGAAAGAGGAAGATCCCTTTCTTCAGTGGCTATGACATAGTCTGATTTTTTGAAAAATTTCGATTTTGATTGTTTGTATATTTCTTTAAGCTGTATTTTAGAAATTTCCTAATTTTCTAATAGATTTGTTGAAATCTTCTATCCTTACTTCTTCTCTATGTATACGACTTGGATCTAAGTCCATTTGTGATAGAAAACTAGAGGAAGATGTAGATCTTCTATGTAAGCTCATACTTAAGATCAGAACTATTCCTTCTTCAAATCCATTACAAAGCTAAACTAACAGTCTAACAGTCTAGGTAGCATTGACACACGACACGCGACACGTCATTTCTCAAAAAGTAGAGAATCCAACACATTCCAACACGTTAAATATTAAATAAATATTTTTATATATAAATGCATAAATAACTAAATAATAATAATAATAATAATAATAATAATAATAATAATAATAATAATAGCCTAGAATTAATCTATAATAATAACATTAATCATACATTTGTTAATATCATTCTTTTTTTTTTAATTTGACAAATTCAACTACATTTCATTGTAATAATCCATAAAACTTAAAAGAAAAAAAATAAATCCACATTCCACTATTAAATTTAAAATTTAACAATAAGCAAAAAAATCAACATTCCATCAAGTAATATAACAAAAATTCATTCATCCACATTATCCACTTCTTCTGGAAAAAAAAAAAAGACTCCATATCCGGCTCATCAAGTGAAAAATTTGCGACTTCAAGCACCCCAACATCTTAAAACGAGTAAAATGCATATCCGTCAATATCCCACATCTTAATCTCTCCTTCTACATATTGTGGGTTTTTTTTTTTTTTTTTATAGAAGATGAAGATTGCTATGAATAAAAACCAAATCTTATGCACGTTTTTGGGTCATCTTATTTCTTCTCACCGAATGCACAAATGAGTAAGTACTCTAATTTCTCTCAGCACATGATGAAGAAGAAAGTTGTGCAAGAAGCTTTAAGGCTATGCTTTGAAGCATCGGTGCACATGCATCATGATTAACCCACCAAGCCTTAGGATCCATAGAATATCGATTTTGAATGGAATCAAAATCTCTAAAATCCTCATTTTTACTCGCAAAATCCACATACTCCAAATTCACCTTGTTGCGCTCATCCAAGTTAGGAAAGTATTGCTTGAAGCATTTCAGTCTTTCTTGGTTGATCTCTTTATTCTTGTATGGAGAAATTCGAGTAAGATCTTCATCAAGCCATTGATCACTATAGTACCTTTATTTAATTAAATTAAATTAAATTAAAAAAAATAATGAATAAGATGAGTATTATATTATCATGTTAAAAAAAGAATAACTACTAAAGTAATAATCTCATACAATTTTAGAACTTACCTGGGATTTAAGACATGTGCCAAGCAATAAAGTGGTGTGTTGTTCTTTATCCAACAATCAACAAAAATTGTGTGAATCACCTCATAAAATGTGAATTTCTCATCTAGCCCCTTCACTTCATGTGCATATATAGCTTTCTTTACTTTTTCGATTATCGAACCCCACATATCATAAACTAAGTGAAGACAAAACTTATCGGTGTCACAAATTCTAAGCATATCATAAATAGAAGCCATGAATGAAAGTATATAATCAATCAAATCCCACCAAAAACCATCCAATACCTTCTCCTTGACAAACTTAGTTTTCTCTTGATTAACATCTCGATAGATATTTCATTTGTCACAAATCACCATGCTTTGAAAACCACTTTTTATCAACTTGAATCTCCTAAGCATCACAATCATCGAAGCAAAACGTGTATCCGCTACAAAAAGCAACTTCAAGCTAACAAACTCATGATATATTGCTAATCTCATATAATGGTTCATAATGAAATGTTTGATTTGCATAACTTCCTTAACAATATCTGAAATCCAACTACATTTCTCATAAACTATTTGATTAATCTCCATATTTTTCGCAACACAAATGTTCTTCAAAGCTAGATTAGGAGTGTGCACCATACAAGGCATCCACATAATGAATGGAAATTCTTGTTCAATGAGTTATCCTGCGCCCTTACAATCTGAAGCATTATCCGTAATTACTTGGACCACATTCTCATGCCCAATTTCATTAATAACTCCTTTCAACAAGTTAAAAAAGAAATGCATATCTTTTGTTTCTCCCGAGCAATCAATCGATTTTATAAATATCAGTTCTCCATCCGATATCGCCATGAAATTAATAAGCGGTCTTTTTTGTGAGTCACTCCATCCATCACTCACAATACCTACACCCTTCTCCTTCCACATGATTTTGATAAGTGTACACAACCTATCAATATTTGCCTTCTCTTTTTACAACAAAGTGGTCCTCAACAAATTATATTTCGGTGGTACATAACCCGCAATATTATGATTAGCGGCATAAGTGAAAGCGGATTGAAAATAGGGATTCCTTGCTAAGTTAAACGGCAAGCCTGCCGAATAAAATATCTTAGCAATCTCACAATCTAGACATTTCCGTTAAGTCATATTAAATACATTTTCAAGTGATTTTCCACTCCCACTTCCACCTTTCCTTTTTTTGGAGTTCAATGATAAATTCATTCCGTCACCACCACCACCACTAAGTGAATAACTAGCAAGATGCAAAGGTACATTTCTAGTTGCTATACTCATTAATTGAGTATTGACCTCTTTCTCTAATTTTTCCATCTCCAAAAGATCCTTTTTTTTTCTACTTTGGTGCATTTTCCAATTCATTTCCCACTCCTCATCATCAAATGGCCCCTCACTCTCGTGTATGAATCTTTTTTATAAAAGTTGCATCTCCAAAACAGATTTCCCCCCGCATCAGTATGATTAATTAACTTAGTAACATACATCCATAATTGTTGTTTTACAACTTCATTACTAGAGGTAGGTTGTTGTGTGCTTGAAGTACTACTAGCCATATTTGAACTTGAAGACATTATGCAAAAAATAAAAATAAAAAATAAACATGTTATTATCAATTGCTATAAAGTTTCTTAATTAAAGTTAACTAAAGAAAATTGAATACCAACTGGAAGCACATTGCAGGAAGCGGTAAATAGCAGTAGACAGCAACAAAATAGTGACGAACAGCAATGAACAATAATAAATGACAGCAAGTAGCAGCAAACAGCAACGAGCTGCTATGAACAGCAATAATATAGCAGCGAACAGTAGCAATACGGCAATATGGCAGCGAACAGCAACAGCCAACCCCTCAATACTGCAGCGAACAGCAACAAACAACAGCAGCCAACCCCACAATACAGCAGCGAACAGTAACAAACAGCAATAGCCAACCCCACAATACAGCAACGAACAGCAGCAGATAGCAACAAACAGCAGCAGCCAACCCCACAATACGGCAACGAATAGCAGTAGCCAACCCCAACAGCAGCAAATAGCAGCGAACAACAGCAAATAATAGCAGCCAAACCCCACAATACGACAGCGAATAGTAGCACAATACGACAGCGAACAGCAGCAAACAGCAACAGCCAAACTTCCATCATTAATTCCCGACCATCACATACACAACTAAAGTCATTATGAGCATTCACAATACAAAAGTGGAAAGGAAATACAAATAGAGAAAAATCATAGCAAAACCGATATGCCCTTTTGGTTTTCAATTTCAATGCCACTTACTTCATAGATGACTTATTCAAAATAGCGTGCTTAATACATAAAAACGACAAAAATCAGTCTGTTCACTCAGGGTAAATCCTATTTGGTGCAGAGCAGCAAATAAGAACTCTTCCCCTCTGAAATCATTTTTAAAATGTCTAGCAAATCATTTTAATCTCTGGATCATTGTTAAGTTTCAGAATTTCTCTTATTCTTGATTCTGCTGAAAAATGTTTCCATAGTCCAAGTGACTCTGCCCACCAGATAGCACTCAAAACATGAATCCTCTAGTGACTTCACGCAATGGACTTAAAGGTGGTTATTAAGAATCACTTGGGATTACAACACACCATCCCATTTTTTAACTCAACGGATCACTCAAAAAAACAAACTCTAATGTAGTCCCAAACTAATCCCTTTTCAGCTAAGGCCAAAAGCCACGAAGTTCAAGAATTAGACTACAAGGAATACACTACCCTCGTCATAAAAATTTCGAGTTCAGACAAGAAATGGCGAAAATAGGAACAAGACAGTCACTCCACCTCCAATTGCACCAAACACAGTACCCAAAACCCATAAATCTCCAATCTTGAAGAGCTCTCGAGTAGCCCAATTCAAAAAAATTCCCTCTTTCCCAAAAAAAGATCACTACACAAGCCGCATCTCATGAATTCTACCACAAGATTTCAGATCTCCAAAGAAATCCCCCTTTCCCGATCTAACTCTAGGGTTTGCCAAAAAATCCCAAATCAGATTATAAAGAAATCCAAAATGCTAACCTGAGATGAGCAAAAAGATGAAATCGCAGATGAAGAAGAGCAACGTAGCAACGCCTATGAGCGGCAAAGGTGACGGCTCACCTTCAGGGCGATGACTCGATGCTTGCGAGAGACAAAGGCAAGGTCGGAGGTGACTGTGGCGACGGGTGGGGCTGAGGCGTAGGGGGCTACGGCGAGTCAGCGACTGGTGGGGTGGGCCACGCGGCTGGCAAAGCAATTCTGGCGACACTTATGGCGAAAGAAGAGAACCAAAGTGCTCTGCTCACTGCTTAGGCGTGTTCAACTGAAGACCAAAGAGAGTCTAGAACCGTGCGTGCGTCGTGTGACTGAAGTCTGAACTTTTAACTTTTATTTTTTTTCATATATTTATATTTAGTCCCCAAAGTTTTGGAAATTTATAAAAATAACCCCGTGCATGTCGAAGTCACGTGTTGAAAATTCTGACTCGCGTGTCAGAGCATGTCGGAAAAGGTTGACCGCGTGTCGGAGTGTGTCGGACACATGTCAGAGTGTCGGACACGACACAAAAAGTCCCGGAGAGTGTCCGTGCTTCCTAGCTAACAGCCACTCAGGGACTTACGGCTTGGACCATTCTGTAGAAACAAGAATGATGCCAACGAATGGCTCTCGATATGTGAGTATGGTCTTACAAGAGGGTGAGGAGGAAGAAGAGAGAAGAGAGTTCAATTTCTTTGGTCCTTTGGACATCATACTACATCTCACAATTAGTCAAGGATACCAAATATTTCGTAAACACTTTGTACCAACTCAACATGATCTAAGATTCTCATGCCTTATGTATTTTTTCATAATATTCAAAATCTCATGGGTAACAACCTGGGAGTTCGAATACAATACATCATCCAACTTAGTACATGTATTTATCCGAAAATACAAGACAAAATGGTGGGAAGGATTCAGATTTCACGAACAATGATCCGAAACTGCGGTTAAAACATAGTTAAATAGCCAGAAAGCTCTGATAACTACAACCCCATTAAATACACATTTTTACAGGAGAAATCTATAGCAAGTGCAGCACTGGCTGCAATCCAAAAAGCATTTTCTCCAAAGGCAGGGCCATGGCTTTGTAATGGATCCTATATACAAGGGCTAAAGGAATACATCCATCTACTACTTTATAATTATGAGTTTCAAGACCCAAAAAAGACAAAGGCAAAGGCAAAGTCATTGCCGAAACCTTCGATACACTATCAAAGCCAACAGGTTTAACACCCATCAAGACATGGCTTCAAATGGCATAAAACAATCAATTATTCTTACAACAACACCTTATACCAAATACACCTTCAAAAGAAGAACCCATGTCAGCTTTTGACCAACTAACTGCCATAATACCCAAAGATACACTACTATTACTTGCCCAATCTTTACAAAAACGGTAAAGAAAGAGACATCTAGTGTCATTGAGGTAAGCAACAATCATTCTCCACTTGTTATTCAAAAACAAGAGAAATACAAAAGAATTTTAAATAAGGTGGTCATTAGGCCATAGGCAACCCCTCATTCTCAAAGATCAAAATTTTTCCTCAAAACATCTTTTCAAAAATACTGACTATGGAAGATGTATTCTACGATGAAGATCCGATCAAATTTGCAAAAACATCTTTCCAAGAAAATGGCTTTTCAAACCCCATAATACAAACAAAACCCTTGATTATTATGAGCAGATCTTAGTGGAGACAAAATCAACAAGGTTTACTCACTTTGCTGACAAAAATAATACAAAAAACATCCTATACTCCACTATATCCATCAGTAAAGTCATACACTCCTTCCACTAGGGAAATTCACCTCATACACCCAGAAAATTCCAAACCAGACTTACCCAAAACCTACGATACTCCTCATATACCTACTGGGACTATCAACAAGCCTGGTGAAATGTATTCTACAGACAAAATACAAATTTTCAGCATACTTAGCTAGTATTCTTCAAAGACAACTTTCCAAAACAAAACCTACCGAACTAGTTTAACTCTTGGTGGAATTTCTTTGGTCCTTTGGACATTATACTACATCCCACAATTAGTCAAGGATACCAAATATTTCATAAACACTTTGTACCAACTCAACATGATCTAAGGTTCCCATGCCTTATGCATTTTTTCATAATATTCAAAATCTCATGGGTAACAGCATGGGAGTTCGAATATAATACATCCTCCAACTTAGTACATGTACTTATCCAAAAATACAAGACAAAATGGTGGGATGGATTCAAATTCCACGAACAAGGATCCGAAGATGCAGTTAAAATATGGCTAAATAGCCAGAAAACTCTAATAACTGCAACCCCATCAAATACATCAGATCTTTGAGAATGAGGGGTTACTTGTGGCCTAACCATCCAAAAACGTAAACAAAAATACAATACAGGCTTGTTGATAGTCCTAGTAGGTATATGAGGAGGAGTATGGTAGGCTTTGGGTAAGTATAGTTTGGAATTTTCTAGGTGTATGAGGTGAATCTCCCCAATGGGAGGGGTGTATGACTTTACTAATGGATATAGTGGAGTATGGGATGTTTTATGTATTGTTTTTGTCAACAAAATGAGTGAACCTTACCGATTCTATCTCCATTAAGATCTGCTCATAATAATCAAGGGTTTTGTTTGTATTATGGGGTTTGAAAAGCCAATTTCTTGGAAAGATGTTTTTGCGAATTTGATCAGATCTTCATCGTAGAATCCATCTTCCACAGTCAGTATTTTTTGAAAAGATGTTTTAAGGAAAAACTTTGATCTTTGAGAATGAGAGGTTGTCTTTGGCCTAATGACCACCTCATTTGAAATTCTTTTGTATTCCGCTTGTTTTTGTGTAACAAGTGGAGAAGGATTATTCCTTACCTCAACGGCACTAGATGGTTCTTTATTTATTGTTATTCGTAAAGATTGGGCAAGTAATAGTAGTGTGTATCTTTGGGTATTATAGCAGCTAGTTGGTCAAAAGCTGTCATGGGTTCTTTTGACCCCACTGGCTTTGATACAATTTATATAATACAAGTTCAGACCACCTTCATGGTTGGTTTTTGTTTATGCATATCCTTACTTTATATTTTATATATTGCCTTTACCCTTTACATTATTTTTAATTCTCGTAATTTTATTTAGTTTTTTATACAATCTTCATACATTCTCTATTCTTATAGATTTGTTAATCTTTTATACTTCCTTGTTCTCTCATATAGTACTCCGATCCTAACCCCTTTATGGTATCAGAGCCAGTGACAAGGTATAAATAGTCTTTGTAAGACCATACTCACAGATCGAGAGCCATTCGTTGCCATCCTTCTTGTTTCTACAAAGTGGTCCAGGCCGTAAGTCCCTGAGTGGCTATTAGACCGTTGGTTTAGTTCTGTAATAGTTCTGAAGATACACTACTATCTAGTGCCATTGGGGTCAAAAGAAGAACCCATGTCTTCTAATACTTCTGACCCAGCCTTCCTCATGTTTTTAATAGAAATAACATCTAGGAAATGAGTAATAAACATAATGATAAAATCAATAATTAGTATATTATTGAAACAACAGCACTCTTTGATACAGGGGTTGATCTCAATTGTATCAAAGAATGCCTTGTTCCAACAAGATACTTCAATAAAACTTCCAAATCTCTTAAATCAACCTCAAGGGACAAATTAAATATCCAATACAAATTGCCAGAAGCCTTAATAGTAAAAGACCAAATGTCTTATAAAACATATATATATATATATATATATATATATATTGATATCAGGTTATTGGTTGTATTTGAGGTTGTGTCCTTCGTGTAGAAGGACGGCCGTGTCATTCCCAAATTTTATAGTTTTTGGGTGTGACAGCTTCTTTTGTTGACATCTTCCAATTGTCTAGTATGGTTACAGAGGAACCTTTCACCGTATTTCCATGTGCACAAAGCCAAGCTAAAGGACGTTAATTATGAGTGTCTTACCAGAATGACGCTTGTTGTTATGCAGGATTCTTGTAAGCTTGCATATCTTCTTCCACAAGAGAACTTCATTATTGGCTGAGAACAAATGATGAATTGTTTGATCCCAATTTTAGTTTGCTTTGCTCAACTAGTATCTGAAGCTTTTTACATGTCCGCCTTGAGAGTTCATTCAAGCATGCACTCATCTTCGATCCTAAGTGACTATTCAGCCCCTCGAAGAACAATATGAACTCTCTATTAGAATTGCATCGTTGCAACGCTGAGCTCACTCCATGCTAAAAAAAAAAAAAAGTTTATATGAGACCTTTTGCTCTCTCTCTCTCTCTCTCTTTGCATGCATGTTCTCTGGCATGGCATCAGTGCGGCAGATCCTTTTAAGAGTCAACAGACCAACTTCAAATTTACTTTTAATTTGTAATTTCCTAGCCATGTGTGTCACGCCCCGAACCTCGAGCGCGCGCACAACCTCGGTGGTCGATAAAATTTCGCGACGTTCCCAGGACTCGTCGCCGACCCTTTCATTTTTATTTGCACATGCGGAAGCAGTTATAATTCCCCATACAATAAAGCAATAGGATAGAAAAGCAGGCCATATATTTTTCATACTGAAAATTTACAACCACACCTTTTTACATGCATCTCATAGTATTCTACAATACTATATATACGCAACTCTGGTCTAACGTCTATTCACATGCAAACAAGGTCTGACAAGACAGGACGAGATCTCAGTCCTCATCCGGGTCGTACTCGGGGTCCTCCTCCACGTACTCCTCTTCAGGCTCCTCAACAGGGATCTCCTCATCAGATTCATGCTCCTTAGGCTCCTCATCCAGGTCTGAAATGGTTATTCAATAACCACTGAGACAACGTCTCAGCAAGTTCTACCCCTAAGCCCCGGTTAGTACAAACTCAACCCCGGGTATCTATCCAGAACTACCCCACCACAAGCAACAACCAACAGTCGATTCGCATACAACCTTACCTGGGTATGCCATACCCTGCACGTTATAATTCAGCATAATACACCAATGCACATGGCCATTAGATGATACATTTCATCAATCACATATGAGTCGCATCACAAGCGATCTCACCTAGCCATTGCCACACCCTGCATGTTATCGATTCATGTACGCATGCCATAAACAATGTGCTTAACTCACGTATGACCGAAATCGCAGATGCCATGATTCTCATGCATTCTTGCACATTATCACAGTTCAACAATATCATGCATATATTCAATGCATACAACAATTGAAACGTCTTATCCACTCAATTAATCACAGGGGTCCTGATTATAAGACCGAATCATTATGACACGTCCCATACCGTGCCACACAATTCCGTCCCATAATCCAGCACGTCAAACAACACCCAACATGCGTTCCAATTGTTATTCACTGCCACTCAAGGGCATAGCCTACTCGCAATTCGGCTATCTACTGACATTAATGCCAGGCATCGTCTCCCCCATGGAGCACGGCTTTGTCACTACGTCGACGGCATTCCCGAAGGAGCATCGTCTCCCCCCTTGGAGCACGGCTTCGTCACTACGTCGACGGCATTCCCGAAGGAGCATCGGTCATTCGGCCCAGCCTCTACTGCGACCGGCATCCATTGTGCGGGCATCCCATATAGGGGCACGTCCAGCTCAACAGCTCGGGACGGTTTCCTCTTAACCAACACACGAAAATTCAATATCGGCCCAGGACACTTTGCATTTCACTCAAATGCCCCGATTAAAATAGTAATCCTGGCCTCTTTCCTTCGTATTAAAAACATCTGAGAAAATAGTCGTGTGTGGGCACACGTTAATTCGAACCAGAAAACTGATACTTTCCTTTTTCAAACCCCACTGTTCGATATAATACTTAAAATCCATTTTCGGTGTCAAAACCCGACACCCGGGATTTTCTGAATAAATACCAAATTTCCAATCACCACACAATTGCACAATCATCACTCAATTCATGCAGATGCCCATGCATTTTCACATCCATTTTCTTCATAGACTCAACACATATGAATTTTAGACACTTTTTGCATTCCGGATGAACAATGCACGTGAACAGTAACTCGTGAAAAGTGAATCGTGAATAGTGTCGCATAAACAGTAAATTTCCAGAATTTAATAAACTATAAATTAAATTCAGAAATCATTAAAAGCATTAATTAAAGCAACCATCAATTAATTAAAGCCAAGCATACTTAATTAACCACAAAAACCACATTAAGCAAATAAAGCAATATTAGGCTAGACAAATTTAATTCATCCATCTAACCACCTATCTTAGGGCTAATACAACTTAATTAAATCACTTAAACTAGAATTAAATCTAACTAAACTAACCCTAAGCAAGTTTAGGCACTAATCGAAGATTAGGAGCTAAACTCACCCGTTAAGTGGGCCGGAAACACCGACGCGGCGGCGACAACGGTGGCTACGCACCGGAACCTCAACAACGACAATCCAAGGTGGCCCCAAGCTCAACACAGCAACCACAGCTCGGACTCCCGCTGAAAACACTGAAAAGCAGCCCTGCCGGAGGAGAAACTGAGTTGAACAGCTTGGCCGGAGCTCCGGCGAGGAGGGTGGTTGGCAACCGGTGACACCCGAGGGGTCTTGGGAGTCTTGTTGGAGGTTGGGATGAGCAAAGGAACGGCTGTAATGGAAGAAAACGGGCTGCAAAGTCGAAATAGGCGAAGCAGGCGGAACCAGCGGACCGGCGTCTTGAGACGGCCGTACAGGACGATCGGCAGCTCCGTTCGGGACGAAACTAGCTTGTTGGAAACGGTCTATCTCTCCCGGTCACGGTGATATGTGAATCGTTGGCTGTATCATCTGGGAAGACCACTTTTGACTCGATTCTTTGACGAAGGGTCAGCTGGAGCAGAAACTGAAGGAGAGGGAAAACGAGGAAGAGAGGAGCTCGTCCGCTTGGAGGCCGAATGGGGGAGAGAGAGAGTGATGGGAGGGCTGAGAGCACTCCTCATTAAGGCCATTTAATGGCCACTTCAAGTCCCCATGCATGACATCATCAATTTCTCTCTCCTCCTTTGCCCTTATCCACTTGCTTTTAGGGGCAAAATAGTCATTTCACTTTGCACCAATTTACCAATCTGACCTTGGGTTGAAATTGGTGGATGGGCCTAGGAATTGGGCTTGGCCATGAATAGAAGTGGGCTTGGGAATTGATTGGGCTTTGAAATGGTTAAGGCTTGGCTCATGGCTTAGAAGATGAATAGTTGGTTTGGCCCAATGGGCTCATTGCTTGACTTAGGCCCATTTGGTGGCTGTCCCAACTTGGGCTTAAGGCCCACATTGGCTTGGCCCGACCCACGTCCTCACGGGCTCGCTTCCTCGATCCGAAAATCCCTTTTTTTTCCAATTGCTCGGCTTAACTGGCTCTGTCGACTGTTTGAAGTAGCTTCATCCAAAGTCCGTCCCGGACATTCCCGATAATTCGAAGTCCAATCCTAAGTTCTCTTGCCATGTCAATTTCGGCCAATGCCATTTTGGTAACAACTCAGACTGACGGGTGGCTTTGAGGATTCACGCGTGACCGACTCATGCCAAACCACGTTCAAGACATCTCGACGCATGGACGTCCTTGACTGCATGAAATTACGGAGGATAGATTCTTATTTCAAAGTACACGATTACTCTGAGAATCGACATAGGGTCGTTCGTGGATTCGATAACAGTAAACGGAATCACCCGTCATTCCATTATGTTCTGTCCGCGAATCGACTTTTAGTCGTCCTTAGAATCGGCCTGCCTATCTACAGGATCGTCCTCACGTAAATCTCACGGTCAAGTCGTTTTCCCCAAGTCAAGTCCTTTAGTCGTACGAGTTCTGTCCTCATTAGCCTTTCCCCTCAAGGTCAGTATCTCAGGAGTGATCAATTCCGAGTGAGATCAACCAACAATGCATTGACGAAATTCACATCCATTCATTCCTCAGAGGACTCGAATTTCAGGATGTCACAATGTGTGAAGTGTAAATTACTTTGCTGTCGAATGGTACGCTTCTCTCACCAATGGATGGACTGGCCAACACTTTTTCACATTTTATTCCTTTCGACTATGCTTTCGGACATGACACTGCAGTGATTGCTGCTGCACATGATTCTTCCCCATTTGATTTCTCGGAGGGGGCCAATGTAACAGTCTATTGTTGCATGATTATGTGCGAGAAAATTCTGAAGATTTACCAGCCTTGTAGTAAGATGGCGCTTTTTTATCAACCAAAAGGAGGCCTTTAGCCTATATTGGCGGTAGCTCACGGACTACTAATTGTTAGGGAAATCCCTTATGATGTTTTGAAGATGACAAAATAAATCAAAGGCTACTAACGTGTTTAATGATTAAGTAATAAACCATGCAGATGATAGAACATGTAAATGATATTGTCAAAGTCTAAAGACGGCCAGAAGACTGAACGTAACACATGCCCAAAGTTTATTCTAAAGATTTCCAGAATTCTGTATCAAAGTCTAAAGACTGCCAGACTTTAGTGTCAAAGTCTGTTCTTACCTACTCTGACAAATTCCAGACTGAACGTGAATGAAGAACCAGAAGACAAACTTATGCTTAAGCTGAACCAGAAGACAAACTCTATGAATACTATGTTCAAACCTTAAAGCCAATATGTTTAGAAGCAGAATATATTCAACCCCAGATTATAAAGTCTATTGTACTCAGATTCAGATTGTAAAGTCTATTGCACTCAAACTTTACATCCAGATTTGACAGAACGTAACACAAGCCCCCAAACATATAATGGCTAGTTATCTGGTTTGGATTCTACATCAAGATTGATTTGATTGATTCGATTTTATCGATTGACAATTGGATATTGAAGACAATAACTTTCTATACGAAGAAGCTTTACTTATGGAAACCAAGATTCTGTTTGTATAGGCGATCATAATCAATTTGGGATTCTACTTCTATCACTCATGGCTACCAAATCTTTTAGATATTAGATCTGTCCAATTGGTAGATTGGAAGACGATCCTCTAAGATACTGTCCAACGGCTAGTTTGGAAGTGAAGAAGTATTTAAGGAGATCAATGACCGATGAGCAAGTAAGAGACGAAGCGTAGAATTTATAATTCCAAAGACTAAGCGATTTTCGATCATACACTTATCTCTTGTGAGCTTAAACGTTTGTGATCGTGAGAGAAATACCAAAAGAGTAACTTAGTGAAATCTATTAAGTGTTTGTACTCAAAGTTGTAATCTCTTGTTGATTGCATAGTAGAATCCAGCCAAGAAGGCTGTTAGCGTGGGAGAGTGGATGTAGGCTTGATCTAAGCCGAACCACTATAAACCTTGTGTTCTTATTCTCTTTCCTAAATCTCTTTATTTGTCTCAAAGTCTACTGCTCTTCAGACTCAGTTTCAAAAGTATGTTATTATTCAAACTCAGGTTAAAAATAAAGGTTTTCAATATATTTTGCATAATCTATTTTTACACCTATTCACCCCCCACTAGGTGTTCATACTATTACTTTCACCAATAGCATGTAAAGCTGAAATTTTGTTGTTGAGCTAACTTTGATGGTGCACTCAAATCAAAAGGCAAATATTTCTCACAACGGTTTCATAACATAAACTAAGTTAGTAATGTATGCCAGTGGCTGTGGCAATTGGTTAATCTCATAATAACTTAACCCCGAAACCATTTATACACAGAAGTTCCCGGCATACACGACTCACTCACTTGCAATTCTCCTTTGACCAAAACCCGGTTACCTCTCCCTAACTACATTTTCTCATGCCAACCATCTCAGGATAACTTCGGGCTTTACAGACTGAAATTGCATTCTAGAAATCCAAGGGTCTTGCTAAAATTCGATATAATGCCCAATTAACTTCTGATTTGCTGGTAAGTTGTACTAGTCTTAAGAACCATTGACAATCACACTTCTGATTTGCTGGTAAGTTGTACTAGTCTTAAGAACCATTGACAATCACACAACGAGATTCACAGTCTGGCAAAAGAAGGGGGGGGGGGGAGGGCTCATCAAATTTGCATGTAACAATCACCATCTTAAGACTTCGCTCTATCCCCCAAAGCTAAGGGAAAAGAACAATCACCTGTACAGAGCTCTAAAATGTATGTATACAGTATTTGCAAGCATCCCGTCAAGTTTCCTATGTGACATGACTCCAAGTAGGATGAGCCCAGCCTCGCCTTGTATTACCATTTTCTCTTCTGTCAGAATAGACCTTTGGACTACCACCAAGCCTCGACGTTTGGCTACCGTGACTCCTTTGTGCACTTGGTAATAACCAAATGTTGAGGACTAAGTCAAGAAAATGTTGGAAAAAAACAAAAAACAAACATTGTAAATCTTTAGAAGAATCATGAAGTTATACCTTCATATCCAACTTCCTTTGTTCAGATATTTTCGGCTTCCATGGCCCAGGTGGACCGGTCGAAAGTGAGTCGAAAAAGTCATCCTTCACATAACCAGGCTACCATCCAAAAGGAAAAAGACATCACCGTCTCAAAAGAAAGGAAAGAAAGGACGGAAGAGAACCATCGACTCTTTAAGCTCACAATCACTCACCTTCTTATTCGATTTCATTGCAGCATCTACATCCTCAGCATCTTCAGCAGGAAGACACTAGCATCTGCTTTTGTCTTTAGGTGAGCTTTGCTATGATTGCCAAGCTCACCACACACTTCGTCCTTGTTAAATTTATTGTTCATTGCCACGAAATCAAGATCCTCGGCATATTTGGCAACCAAATGTGGAATCTGGAAAGTGAAGAAAAAGAAAAGAGAACAGCCCATAAAGAAGTGTAATAAGACCCTAACGAATGTTTAGAAAAAAAAAATTAGATTGAAGGAAACATAGGTATCTGATGATCATACATAAATCTGAACTAAAAATGGTAATCCATGTAAAATTGCAATTTCCGACCAAAAAAAAATGTAAAATTGCAAGCCTTTAGGCTCAAATTCAAGATACAAGCTTTTTCAGACTCGTATAACAAATTCACATATACATTTCCCTTCTACTGAATCTCTATGACATGGAACCTATTGTAAGATGGTCCATGCAGACCAATTAATGAGAAAAGGACCAATTGTTATTGTTGTTGCAGATGTATGCATCCATTTTGAGGGAGATTTTGAATCAAAAAGATCATGTACAACAAAACCACAAAATAGGATATTATTGAATGCTCAAACAAGTCAAAAGTTCTTTTATTTCCTTCAAACTAACCATTGGTCGTTAACGTGTACTCTCAAAATACCTATAGCTACAGTTGTGGCAAAAGGCGCATGATTTGGCAACACCCAATTTGTCAAGTTTATATCAACAACCACCCATAGCTATTCCTTTTCTTTTCACCATACCTTAATAGTGATATACAAAATCACTTAAGGACTTTAGATAATAAACTGAATACACCTGACATCAACTTGCAGCAATATTCGCAAGTCAAATGATTTACTCAACCACCTGAATATGAAATTTTATTATAATTTGACCCCTACCCTTCGAAATTACAAATTCTCAATTCTAGTTAATGTGTTCCCCCTTTTCTTTTATTTTCCAGCACGTTTGGGATAGCAATTAATATTGCCAACCAGTTGCTCCACGTTTTCTTACCTTGTCTGTCGTATGTTCATAAAAATGATTATGATTACTAATTCCGATTTCCTTTTTCTTTTCTTTTTTTGACCCTTAAGCAAAAAAGTTTATATGTTTCAATTTAATTATTTTGAGAATTTCATGTGTATTCTCCTATTTCTTTTGGTACGCAAGCTAATCATTTCTACACATTATTTGTGGTACTCTTCTAACTCATGTGGTACATTCGTTGGACATTCTGTGCCTTTCTATATTGCTTGTTGCCTTCTACTGCTTCTTACTAATTGCTGCTAAGTTTCGAGACAATCCTTAGAATCAGAAGAAGAGAGTCATACCACATTTTCTCCTCTTCCTTGAGCAATTCCTTTATTATGGTAATAACAATTGAGTAGCAGTTCCAATCAACTACACAGTTGTGAAAAGCAAAAACAGCATCGAACTTAAACTACTCATGTCACAGGGCTATACAAACAAAAATGACTAAAAAATGCGATACCTTCTTTCCTCTTCCTGCTGAGATGCTCTTGCTAGTTTGATGATGCTGCCTGTCAGCCCTATCTATCTGGAACTACCTAGGAAATATAGGAAGGCACAGATAAAAGATAATACGCAAACCGGTTTGAGGTGAGGAGGGACAGTACTTGAGAAATCTCAAACAAAAAGATATCAAGTACTAGTATTACCTTCTTTCCTCTCCCCGAATTGCTTGTGTTTTGGTTTTTTCTTGACTCAGTCTTCTTTTTCTGGAACACTTGGTAACATGGAATGAAAAGAATGAACTGCACTTTTCACTATCTCCATATTAATTGATAGTAGGCAGAAATGACAAGAACATTGAGAGGTATCTGTATACCCTGTTTTCCCTTTCCCATGGTTTGGTATTAGTGATCAAGAAACAGCTCTGTTGATCTGATAGAAAATTGATGGTGCATTAACAAGAAACACACAAGTATAAGGCATGCAAAGTGGCAAACAAAACCACTGGGCTTCTGTGGTTGGGGTGAAGACAAGACACCTTCCGGACCTACAGCATGATGTTCTAAACCATCGTGCAAAAAGAATTGGAAAAGAGTCATTATATTCTTTTTATTCTTTCTGCCACCTTGCTCACAGCATCTCTTGGATTCTGTACATTAGATATTCTCATCTGATGTACTGAAAACAATAGGTATCTATTGAATTATCCTGATTTTTAGGATTTGATTATTAGGAATATTCAATCCTGACTTTTTGGGTCCTAATTATTAGGAAATAGCTGTAAATAATTAGTTAGGAAATGATTTATTAGTATCCCTTGATTTGTGGGATTATAGCTGTATTTTACAAATCTGTTTTTTCCTAGTTAGTACTTGTAGAAGTCCTATAAATAGCTTTGTAATCCTAGTACAGAAATATAGAGAATTATCACAATTCTTTTCTCTAAATTCTTCATGGTATCAGAGCATTAGGCTCATTTTTCTGGGATAGTGTTGCAATACATCCTTCATTGATGCAATAATCTTCCAATCACAGCCTTCATTGCTGAATTTGTCTTTGTCCTTAACAATCTGATCGCAACTATCTTTGTTGTGATCCCTTTAGCTATATTTTTCCCTCTTCACTTCTAAACTTGTCCCAATTTTTTTCTTTTGCCCTAAAACCTCATTCACTTGCAGCAGCCTTTACTGCTTCTGTTTTCTTTTGCTCTTCCTTTCCAAGTACTTTCTTTGTGCCTAGAATTATCCATGTCTGAGAGAAAATTGATTGGAGATACTTCAGGTCAAAAGGAGGAGGCCAACACCAACCATATGACTGGAGATCTACAAAATGTGAGAGCAACTTATAGGCTGAATGAAAAGAATTATCTCAAATGGTCACAATTCGTCAAGACCTATTTCAAGGGTAAAGGAAGACTCAGCCATCTTCTCAGAACAGGTCCAACACTAAAAGATCCCACGTTTAACACGTGGGATGAGGCAGATTCAATGATCATGTCATGGCTTTGGGATTCAATGGATCCGGCCATAAGTGATACATGTATGTTTCTCAAAACTGCAAAGGAGATTTGGGATTCTATTCGCAGGACTTATTCGAAGGCTCGAGATGCAACACAAGTAGATGAAATCAAGGTAAAGACAAGTGCAACAAAACAAGAGAGCAAAACGGTGACAAAATATGCCAATTCCCTTCAAAATCTATGGCAAGAACTCGATCATTATCGAGTATTTGAGATGAAGTGTGCAGATGATGCTGCAACTCTAAAAACCTTCATTGAAAAGGATTAAGTATATGATTTCCCAACAGGTCTTAACTCTGAATTTGACCAAGTCAAAATTCAGATACTTGGAAAAGAAGAAATCCCTTCTTTGGAAGAGACAATCTCCCTAATCCGGGTAGAAGAAAGTCGAAGGGGAATAATGCTAGAGCCTCAAGCTGTGGAAGGCTCAGCATGAGTAACTCGTAATGTGTCAACACAAGAAAGAGAAAACGTGAATGCTTCGAGGTCTACATGGAGGGATAATCGAGACAGTTTGTGGTGTACCTACTGTAAGAAGCCAAGGCATACAAATGAACGTTGCTGGAAACTGAATGGCAAACCAGCAACCTCAAGCCGAGAGTGGGGAAACAAAGGAGGACAGCCAAGGCCCCAAGCTCATCTAATTGAATAGACCAACCAGCAAATCAGTCACAATGAAGGACAGGTGAAAGAATCCTTCAACAATGAGGAAATAGAAAGAATTAAAGGGCTTTTAGGGTCTCTTGATAAACCCTCTGGTGCATGTTCCTTAGCACTCTCAAGTAAGTCTCCATTCTCTTTTAGTTTAAATGCCTCATAAAAACTTTCAAGTGAAGCTTGGATAATAGACTCAAGTGCCACTGATCACATGACTCATACTTCACATTTTTTTAGTACCTACACCCCTTGTCCAAGCAATAGAAAAATAGGGGTGGCAGATGGTTCTTTGGCCACTGTTGCAGGAGTTGGTGATATCTATATTACGCCTGTTCTCACTCTAAAAGATGTCCTCCATGTGCCAAAACTATTGGCCAACCTAGTCTCCATACAAAGGCTTACCAATGACCTCAAATGTTATGCAATTTTTTACCCTAACTACTGTGTTTTTCAGGAACGGGATTCGGAGAGGAAGATTGGACTTGCTAAGGAAAAGAATGGGTTATACTATCTTGAGACACCAAGAATTTCAAAAAAAGTCATGAACAATTCACCCTTGTCATTTCTTAGTGCTTCAAATAAGGATGTCATTTGGCTTTACCATTTTCGTTTTGGTCATCCATCTTTTCGTGTCTTAAATATCATGTTTCCTTCTCTGTTTAAAGGATTAGATATGAGTCGATTCCAATGTGATACTTGTGAATTTTCTAAGCACACCCGTGTATCTTTTCCTATAAACAACAAAAGAAGTTCTCATCCTTTTGATTTGATTCACAGTGACATTTGGGGTCTTTCCACAATTCCAAATATTTCAGGGGCTCGCTGGTTTGTTTCTCTAATCGATGATTGCACTAGGGTCACATGGATATTCTTACTCAAACACAAATCTGATGTAAGTAATATTGTTCCTAATTTTAATTCTATGGTTCAAAATTAGTTTGGAGTTAAAATTAAGAACTTTAGATCATATAATGCTAGAGACTACTTTAATCAGATCTTGTCAACCTATTTCCAAAAGGAAGGGATAATCCATAAGTCATCTTGTGTAAACACACCACAGCAAAATGGGGTGGTTGAAAGGAAAAATGGACATTTGCTCAACACTACTCGAGCATTGTTGTTTCATGGAAATGTCCCTAAGTGTTATTGGGGGGAAGCTGTCCTTACATCTACATACATGATTATTAAATTGCCATCAAGAGTATTAGATTTCAAAACTCCTATGGCAGTTCTTTCTAGCTTTTATCCCCATTTCAGGACAACAAATAATCTCATACCTAGAGTCTTCGGTTGCACCTCTTTTGTACATGTTCATAATCAGCAAAGGGAAAATTAGATCCTAGAGCAATCAAGTGTGTCTTTCTTGGTTACTCTGCTACACAAAAGGGGTATAAATGTTATCATCCTCCTTCTCGAAAGACCTATATATCAGTTGATGTTACATTTGTAGAAAACAAACCTTACTTTCCACAATCTTATCTTCAGGGGGAGAAGTCATTAGTTGAAGATAAAGATTTTGAGGTCCTTAATCTTGACTTACCTCCTAATAATCTTCCAATCCAAGCTCGCACTTCTAATCAACCAATCTCTAATCAATCAACTCCTGAACAATCAGCCTCCAACTATGATCAACGGGCTCCTCATGAGTCAATTTCTAATGATTCAATTCATGCTACTTCAATCCCGGACTCACTCTCTACAATTGAGCCTATTCCGGAGCAAGAGTCCACTCCCATATCTCCCTGTATTTATGACTCTATGAGATTTCCTCAGGTATACTTAAGAAAGATAGCTGTTCCAGACCAAACACAAGTTCAAGATTCCCATCCGAGTTTTGCAAATGAATTTCTGGTAAGTTCTAACTCTCCTTTGCATAAAAAGTCAATTGATATGCCTAAAAATGACTCACATCTTCCCTTTGCTGATAGAAAGGGTACTAGAGAATGCACAAAGCGACCCTTATATCCATTATCTCACTATGTGTCACTTGACCGCCTATCACCATCTCAAAAAAATTTCATTGTGAGTCTAAACACCTTTTCAATTCCAAATACTTTATCTAAGGCATTGTCTAAAGAAGAATGGAGGAATGCAATGAGAGAATAAATGGATGCACTAGAAAAAAAACTAGACTTGGGAGATTGTCGAAAAACCTAAAGGAAAGAATCTTGTGGGCTGCAAATGGGTTTTTACCTTGAAATACAAAGATGATGGTTCTCTTGAGAGATATAAAGCACGATTGGTGGCAAAGAGTTATACTTAGACTTATGGAGTAGATTATCGGGAGACATTCGCTCCAGTGGCAAAGATGAACACTGTGAGAATTCTACTCTCTTTGGTGGCTCATTTTAATTGGCAACTTCAACAGTATGATGTGAAGAATGCATTCTTACATGGAGACCTAAAAGAGGAGATCTACATGAGTATTCCACTGGGATTTGAAGGAGAAAAAACAACAAACAAAGCATGTAGATTACGGAAAGCACTATATGGGCTCAAGCAATCACCTAGAGCCTGGTTTGGGAGATTTTCCAGAGTTATGAAAGCTTTAGGCTACAAACAAAGCCAAGGTGATCATACCCTCTTCATTAAACATTCGGAAAAAGGGAGAGTGACAGCACTTCTAGTGTATGTCAATGATATTATTGTTACAGGTGATGATCATGAGGAGAAACAGCAACTAAAGCAGTGTTTGATTAAAGAGTTTGAAATAAAAGAGCTAGGAAGACTCAAATACTTTTTTGGCATTGAAGTTTCTTACTCTAGACAGGGAATTTTTGTCTCACAACAGAAGTATGTGACTGATCTCTTAAAGGAAACTAGAAAACTTGGTTGTAAACCAATAGCCACACCTATTGAGCCTAATAAAAGGCTTGGAGATGCAAAGGAAGAACTTGCTGTAGATCGAGAAATGTATCAAAAATTAGTTGGGAAACTCATCTATTTGGCTCATACTAGACCTGATATTGCCTATTCACTAAGTGTGATTAGTCAATTTATGCATGACCCAAGAGAATCACACTTACAAGCTGTCAATCGAGTGCTACATTATTTAAAAGGAAGTCCCGGAAAAGGAGTCCTATTCAAAAGAAATCAAAAACTGATGCTACAAGCTTATACCGATACTGACTATGCAGGATCCATGGTGGATAGAAGGTCAACATCTGGTTATTACACATTTCTTGGTGGAAATTTAGTGACTTGGCAGAGTAAAAAACAGAATGTAGTTGCAAGATCAAGTGCTGAATTAGAATTTCGAGCAATGGCCCAAGGAATATGTGAGCTATTATGGCTTAAAATCATCTTAGAATACTTGAAAATCAAGTGGGAGGGTCCTATGAAGCTGTATTGTGACAATAAATCAGCAATTAATATTGCTCATAATCCTGTACAGCATGATAGGACGAAGCATATTGAAATTGATAGGCATTTCATCAAAGAAAAGATAGAAGAGGGGTTGATCTGCATGTCCTACATACCTTCTGGAGATCAACTAGCTGATGTGCTAACCAAAGGACTTAATGGTGGGATCTTTCACGAAATAATCTCCAAGCTGGGAATGGAAGACATCTATTCCTCAGCTTGAGGGGGACTGTTGAATTATCCTTATTTTTAGGATTTGATTATTAGGAATATTCAATCCTGATTTTTTGGGTCCTAATTATTAGGAAATAGCTGTAAATAATTAGTTAGGAAATGATTTATTAGTATTCCTTGATTTGTGGGATTATAGATGTATTTTACAGATCTGTTTTTTCCTAGTTAGTACTTGTAGAAGTCCTATAAATAGCTTTGTCATCCTGGTACAAAAATATAGAGAATTATCACAATTCTTTTCTCTAAATTCTTCAGTATCAAGGCAAAATAAACCATAAGTTTGTTAAGAAAAGAAGAGAGAGAGAGAGAGAGAGAGAGAGAGAAGCTAAATTCAGAAAAGCTCAGATAAAAAAGCTTTACCTCCTTTAATTTTCTCTCCCCACAAGCTTTATAATTGTTAGGGTACTTTATGCCGTAAGAGAGAGAGAGAGAGAGAGAGAGAGAGAGAGAGAGAGAGAGAGAGAGAGAGAGAGAGAGAAAGGCCTTGCGAAATTAATAGTTATAGACACTCACATGCATTAGAATACAAATAGCATGCAATAATTTGCTCTGTGAAGGTGTCTACCCTCTTTCCTCTTTCTGCCGACTTGCTGGCAATGCTGTTGGCGTTCTGCAGAGTCCCCTTATACACTTGAAATAATGGATAAAACCAAAGGTTTTAAACTATGAAGACAACAGGAAGGCAATTTCCAGGCAAAAAATATGGACTGGCAAGTTCAGAGGAAGAAAAATCTTCACTGTATTTCCCTTTGCCAGGCCATTAGCTTTATGACTGTTATTACAGTCTAAAGTGGCACTATTATGCTGACAAAAGGAAGCAGAGGGACATAGCAGAGGCTTTATGAAGATCCAATTCTGACAGAGGTTTAGATATAACAAAGGCTGGATAGAGACAATAATGATATGAATGAACGAACAGACATAAGTTAGCTTTGCCCTCTATATTATTCACAGAATAAGGGTAATGTTTGAAAAGAATACCAGAAAACGGCTGATTGAGAAAGTACAAGAGACAATTATAACTCTAGCGATATAACAAATAAATAAATAAAAGGCAATCCTTTAAAAAGTTAGATACATCTACAACGGCTAAGTGAGAACTGAAAGCACATAATCTTCACCGGCTCATTTACATAAAATCTTTGGCTAAATAAGCCTACAAGAAGGTGGGAAGAGGGTGTAAGGACAGCTAATGGAATGCAATCATAACAGGCAAAAGACGAACATGATCAATAAAATGTGGGTTCTTCTTTTTGTTTCTATTTCCTTTTTCAACCAGATTATACATGTAACAGCCATTACAGATTATATATTTCAACTAAATCATGTTGAACAAATAACTTTTAGTGCAACCTATTTCAAAAACCACTAGCAAGCATGTTGAACAAATAACTTTTGGAGGAAAAGATATGTCAAGAAAAGAGAAGGCCGACAAGATTCAAAGTTTCAAAAGGTCCTTCTGCTGATCTAGAGAGCACAATTCATGCAATCAAAGATAAGAAAACTAGAATTGGAACCCTTCTTACTAGCCATGGACAGGTTTCCTCACTAAGATGCATCTTATTAGACAGAAATGACCAAATGAGAGCTCTAATAAATAGATGTTATAAATCTGGAATATATTTCAAAAGCAGTACATGAATGAGTAAAAATCATAATATTCGTAGGAAGATGCAGTTCCTTTTTCTCTAGCAATGTAGTCTCACTTGATGGAGCAACTAGAAATTCAGATGCTTATTTTTAATAAAGGAATGAGGAAGCGAAGCAAGAGACTGAAAGAGTTCTTTAGGATGAAGGAGTAAATGTGAACCTATAGTTTACTGGGCAAACGTCAAAGCAAAACAAAAGTTTTTTCCTTTTAGTGGGAAAAACCACTAGTATACTGAAAAATAGCCCAAAAGTTAAAACTCACCCCAAATAAAAACTTGTCATGGACGAGACATTATAAAGAATGGGAAGGAAATATTAGTCAATTCAATTGAAACGCCATGACTTGTGATTGCTTATAAAGGAATGTGGGCTGGAGTTTCTGGAATATAAGCATTTAACTATTCAGGCATTTAACAAGATAACAACCAAGTATTTAATCTTTAACAAGAGAGAGAATACAGCTTTTGTTCTAGTCTAGCGTTTCGAAACATATTGGAGGGAGAAAAACACAATAATTACCTCCCGGACGATGCGCCATGTATTTGGAATATTGAAAAAGGATAAAAGAAATTCCACATAACATAATTATATAATCATAATCCTCTGGCCTCAAGTAAGAAGCCACAAGAAAATAAAATCCAGAAATAGCCTGTATCAAATAATGCGCCAAGGTTCATACATCATATAAAACAGATACATGGGTTTAGTTCCATTTCCGTAGCTCTCATATCCACCTCTATGGATAAGCTACTCGCTGCCATCAAAGACCAGCACTTGAACCAAAAAACCATTTGCAACAGCTAGGTCTGTAAAATTTTGTGCATTCAAGGATTGCTGCTATGAAACATACCAAGTTTCTAGAAAAGTTAACTAGCTTGAGTAATGATATCTCGTCGGTTTTATGGGAACGCACTAAGGTTCAATTGAGCCTTTGCCTATTGGGGGTTTACAGGAAAGAGCAGCCCACAGAGTCCCACCTTTCTTTCGTTTGGTTCCTGTTTTTTCTTTTCTGTGTGTTGGGGATAAGGGTTTGAAGGTGGATGATTAATAACTTAAACCTATAGTAGGGGTATCAATATACATCCTTAATCAAGAAAAAAAACAGAGGCACAAAACTCGCATTGTCAGATGCCATGACATGTATACTATCTACTTTAACACCATAGAATATGCAAATTACTATTTTGAGAATCACAATGTCACAGATATGAACTGAGTTGACAGACCTGAGAAAACCTTTGTGGCATATGGTTTTGTAAGAGGCAAAATGGGTGCCCCAGCACCCGTTGGCTCCCTCAGCAGCGATTCAGAAGTCAAATATTTAATGACCTATTTATCTTCATAAGTACTTCCGGAAAAATGAGATGAAGAAAGTGGCTGGGCCCCAGTTTGTAAATTTTGACTAGGGATCGTTAATGATGGCTTCAAAGTTTGCTCAATTCATAGCTAGAGGCAGACTTTCCGAAACCACTCCAGACCCTCAGACAAAGTTTTCTCCATGGATAACTTGAGGCATGGGGTCAATATTCAGACCAGCAGTACTAGAACACTTTGCCGCAGAAGACATCGATGTTATTCTAGAACTCAACAAATCCTTTGCCACATTAGGCAATGTGTCCAAAATCAATAAAGCAGGACCCGATGGCAGATCTGAAGGAATCAACATTGGTGTCGATGTCAAAGAATCCATGATAACGAGGGGCTTCAAAGAATCAGATAATCCATAAGTTGCTGCAACACTCATCGTCAATGGATTTGTTACAGGATATTGCATTGGTTGCTTAATGTGATATGCAGCCAGACCGGGCGGCAGTCCAGCCAATAACTCTGCTGAGGATAAGGGACTTCCCCTGTACTCCTACCAAATTCTTGCCCATGTAATAGCATGGCTGTCCAGCAGCAAGTGTATTCGTAGACAGCAATGAACTGAATGATGTTAAGTTCTGTTTGGGCTGATATGAAGAAAGAGTCTGGTGGACAGCCAAATTTGGAAGTCCTAAACTGGAACCGTTGGGTCTGCTTATTGTGGTGGCCTGTGGAGTGATTGAAGATGCAGATGAAGAGTGGAGGAAAATAGCCTGTATGAGAAGCTAATGCAACATGAATAGATGGCTTGTTTCCGTCTCAAGCATCAGATCAGAACATAAAGTTGATAAAACCTTTATGATGGCTGGATCTTCTGGCAAGTCTGATGTAACCTTTTCAGGTTGAGACTCTGAAGATAGAACCTGCAATTCCTGAAACAGGTGCACAAGCATTTTTGTTCATCTGCTTTAGTCAGTCATGTGATTTTAATACAAGAATTGACATAAGTACATCAAAGAAATAGTTGGATCACCAAAACAAAGCTTCAGTATCTAGAAGTTACCAATGCTAGCATGAGTCAGAATTACGAACTGCAATACACCTGTGTTTATGAACAACTATTCTACGGTATAGTCAATGATACAATATATGCTTTGCTTATATGCAGATCATGGATGGCAACTGTCCAAATATAATGCCAAATTTTATGTCACTCCCTCTGAAATTTACGTAGTCAAAAACTCTCTTGTCAGGAAGGACCTGAGGACCGTCCTTTCTTCGCCCTTCTGTTCCAAAAGATCTCACTGCAGTAAATGAAGGGAAGATTCAGATGGAAGAATGACATTGGAAGAGCTATTTTTTGTCTCTACCTGTCTCCAGAAAACAAATATGCAGTCAATAGTTTGAAAAGCAACTCAGACCTGAAGTTTCAAGCAACAATAAGAACTAGAAATTGCCGAAAGAAACAAAATGCACCAAGACCAATAAACATATAAAATCATCAGATCTCACTAATTAGGATGGGCTTCGCCTAGGTACCCTAAGTCCAACTTCTGTTTTCCAAGTCTGGGAAGAAAATATAGTTGAAATTATATTTTTAAGGTAAGTGGTAACATATGGGGAAATCACTGAAGTGACTAAGCTCTGATTTTGAATTACAGGAAGCATATATGAACCATATCAGCAGGACAAAACTAACATATACGCCTTCTTAGTAGCAGTGTGCTAGACTCCAGAAAGTAGAAGCCATTGAGCCCCCAATACTGAAAAGTCGCCAAGTAAAGGATTTTTTTTTTTAATTATTTTTTTGCATACTAGAGATGTGAATACCAAATCACATCCCTGAAATGAATTTGCCATGAAATATCAGGCCAAGCTTCACAAAAGCATTTCCTGCTATAAGCACAGACACAAATATTTCATCCTACGCTCTCCTGCTCTCTAAATTAACTGTCCCGTGAACTGCAACTCGATACTCGATGTTATAATCACATGATCGCCAAAATTTTAGTCACTAGCAAATTCGATATCACCAAACAATTACAACCGTCCACCACAGGAAAATCTTTGATTTCTCATCAGCACAGTCATCCTCTTTGGTCACATGCACAGTCCATGATTTTTGCTTCTACCAAGACAGGAATGAAACCGTCGGCCAAGCCAAAACGATCATTTTCTGAAAAATATCAATAATAGAAATGTTATTCATTAACTAATTATTTTAAACGATAAAAACGATCATTTTTTGAAAAATATTTATCAAATCATCCATTTTACGTGAAATAAATGAAGTCTTTATTTATATTATTTCTTCTTTATATTTTTTGGGTTTGATAGGCCTTTTGGCTCCCATTGGTCTAGCCTAGGCAGATGGTATGGACAAATCAAATTATTAATGAATTCATGTCGACTCATCGTATCATAAATCATTATATCTATAAATGTTCTTTGTTTCGTGAAAAATCACGTTATTTTGATGGTTATGATACTATGAACTTAAACGATTTCAATGCATTCACTAGGGACTCCATTAAACTATTTTTTTCTTCTGAATCGCTAACAATTTCGAACAAAGTCAAAATTCGCTTAGGATGGAAGTGAAATGGGTTTATAACAATTTATTTCCTTATAAATATGTCATGATACCTTCTTGTTACATTATTTTTCAAACCCAACTCATGAAGTTTTCGAGCTCCCAATCAGGTTCTAACAAATCTGATATTTCATCTATCCAGTAACCAAATTACCCTGGATGTATTATTTATAACGATGCAAAAGAATGATCGAGCAACCCTCACCAATTACAGTGGAAAAAATAATATTAATAAAATTCAAATAATGTTTAAAAATTTTAAATTTTATCCACATCAACATTGATTATACTAGAAGAAGGGAGACGCCGTTAGGGCTAAGCACGGTTCCAAGGGGGACCGGTTCCGGTTCCGGTTCCTTTTTTCTGGGAACCGGGAGTTCCGGTTCCGGTTCCGGTTCCAAGCGGAATTGGAACCGGAACCGGAACTGGAACCGGAACCGGAACCGGTCGTGGAACCGGTTTTGGAACCGGTTAGGGTTCCAAAAGGAACCCCACTGCCCCGAGACTCCCGACCCCCTCACTTTCCATTTTTCAGAGTCTCACCGGACGCCGCTCTGAGTCTCGCCGCCGGACGCCGCTCGCCCTCAAGGCCACCACCGCTAGACGCCAGTCACCGACGTCGCTCGCGCGAACCCTCGCCGCTCGACGCCCGTCGCTGCCGTGCTCTGCCTCGACGCCCGTCGCCAACTACCCGATGCAGGCAGATCTGAGCCGAGCTCGTCTCCGCTCGCGACCCACCGCCTTTGCTCGCACCAGAAGCCCCGACGAGTAGAAGCCCCGACAACGCCGATTCTACTGTCTCCACTTGCGACCCATCGCCTCTGGTCACTAGGTCTCCGATTCTGACCCACAACGCCGCTGCTGCTGTCTCCGCCTCTGCTCCGACGACCCGACGCCAGCAGTCGCGACGCCTGACGCCGTTGCCCCGAAGACCAGCGACCGACGTCCCTGCTCGCTACTCAGCGCCGGACGCCGCTCGCCCGGTAAAATTGGATTTCTGGACCTTCTCTCCAAGGGTACGATTCGGGGTAATACCATCAAATGCTGTGAATTTCATTTGTACGATCTCAGGGTAATACCAGCGTAGGGAGTGAGTGATTGATTCGGTGATTCTTGGACTTGCTCTGTTTTAACTCCTTATTAGAAGCGATGCGTAAAGTTTTCTTTTTATTATTCGTTTTTGATTGAGTTGTGCTTCTTTTTTTGGGTTTCAGCTTGGCTTTGAATTCGGAGACGAATGAGCACGTGGCCATAAAGAAGATTGCTAATGCTTTCTATAACAAGATCGATGCGAAGAGGACCCTCCATGAGATCAAGCTCCTCCGGCACATGGACCATGAAAACGTCAGTGAATCCCTTGCGTTACAATTTTTCTATTACGTGATTGAGAATGGCTTTCTGGGTTGTTTGAAGTGTGTTGTTTTTTTTTTATGGTTGGCTTATGGGTGTCGGTAGTGCCATCGATATTTTGCAATGGTGCATTTACGTTGCTCTCCATCTTGGTTCTAAGTCTAACGAATGTGCAGTACAGGTGAATTAGCATTTCCTGTTATGGACAACGAATTAAGAGTTAGTGCAGCAAATAGTAGAGCTTTGAATCTTCTATTTCACTAGAAGGGATATCGATTGCTTAAGATAATCTAGTCTCCATGTTGTTCTGTGTTACCATTTCTCTGCATCAATTGTTAATGAGACAGAGAACATACTGAAACACCAGTCAGAGTATTGTCATCACTCATCAAGATATAGAAAGTCTTATTGTCACTTTGCTACTTACAGAGTTGAACGTCCCTTCTTTGAACTTTTCAAAAGTTTAATTTCTATTATACTGATATAGAAGGGCACTGATACTCATCATTCTTAGAGATGGAATAGATGGTTATATCCTGACTGGATGCAATTTGTAATGGTATGAAAGTGGTTCTTGTTGGTATAAAGAACAAGTTTTGAACTATGATTGATGGGAATCCACATGCATGTGGTCCTTAATGAAGCTACATTTATTTATGGCGTGGCTATGCCAGATACAAAATAAGCTCTTTAATCAATGCAGAACTGGTATTGCATGGCAATTTTAACAGAACTTGCTTTTCGGTTATTATGATTCTTGTATGCTTATGGGAGGTCATATTATGTTAATGCAGGTTGTGGCAATTAGAGATATTATTCCACCGCCACAAAGAGAGGTTTTCAATGATGTTTATATTGCATATGAGCTTGTGGACACTGATATGCATCAAATTAGTCGTTCCAACCAAGCATTGTCTGAGGAGCATTGTCAGGTTTCATTTTGCCATTTATTGTACGATATTGGCGCTTCCTTCTAGATGGGATATTGCTTTCTTGTTAGTTGCTGGTTCTTAATTATGCTAGTCGGAGTTGCCATCTGCTGCTTTCTTGTCATTTGCTGGGTCTTAATTAGGTTATTGGGAATTGACTGTAGAGTATGCGCGTACGTTATAGTTCAAATCTAAAAATAAAAAAATAAAATAAAAAAAAAAAGAAAAGAACCTGTTGGAACCTGAAACCGACCTTGGAACCTGTGACAGGGTAGGTTCCAGGTTCTCGGTTCTAACGGGTAGGTTCCAAGTTCCAAAAAATGAGGAATCTGTAGGTTCCAGGTTCCATACGGAACCGAACCGGAACCTGGAACCGCTCACCCCTAGACGCCGTGACGCAGGTGGGTGACCGCAGGTGCGCCAGTGAGCAAGAGACAAGCAACATTCGGCCATGGGGGAAAAAGGGGCTTTTCGGTGAAGATTTTCTGGGGTTTCAGTTGCCACGAGAGAAAAGTCCGGCTAGAGAGTTTTTCGGCTGCGTGGGCGGAGGGGGTGCTCGAAACAGGTGGAGGAGAGCATGCTCAACGGTATACAGAGGTTCGCTTGCACGACAATGAAGAGCGGATGGCGTCGGCCATGGGAGGAGAGAGAGAGAGAGAGGGTGCTCGCTCGAGGATAGAGTTAAGCATGGAGGCGTCGAGAGCAGGAGAGCAGGGAGGAGGCCAATTTTTGTGTGAAGGAATCGTTTTTTGGGGAGGGTTCTCTGGTCCTAGTTCAGAGGGAAGCAACGTTCGACCATCGGAGAATCCCTTTTTCATTGAAGGGCCTCGCTGATCTGGAGCGAAGAAGAAACTTCATCACCAGAGTTCACCGCCGAAGTTTCCGATCAAGGGTCAAGCCGCAAACTATTCTTCGTTCATTTGATGTTGGATATCGGGCGAAAGCTGTTGTTGTTCATCATTGGCAGAAGTAGAAGCCTAACCAGGTACTCCGTGCCATCGCCGATCGAGGTTTAATTCCACCAAACAAACCACTTGCTTCCGGGATGCTTTTCTCTCTCTGTTTTCTTTGACCGAGTGGGGTATTTTGACTCAATCGATGATCTCAAGAAAACTGTGACGAGACGAAGCTGTTTTGTTGTTAATGATAGTGATCTAGGTCTGATTCCTGTCATCTCTATTCGTTAAGCTAGGAACGGTTTAAAAATTAAACCAAAAAATCACTGTTAATGCTGCTCATTACGTGCTCGATGAAATGTTCCAAAGAGTGCCGAAAATTGATGCGTGTTCCGACTCGTGATCGTTCTATATTTGCTTTCGTACTTGTTGATCAATGTCTGATATTCGTGTTTTCTTTGCTTTGTCATGCGATTTGGTGAGAAACACATGTTCGAGTTGGTCGGCCATGGATCCTCCCTCCTTCTGGCCGGTGATTTCCTCACCGGCGTCGCTCACGGGTCAAGCCCGTTCAAGTCAGCTTTGCTCTTCATTCTAAATGCGTTCATGATTGTTTAATCGTTAGAAATGTTAAGAGTCTACAGGCGTTGGCTTTGGTTTGATATTCTTTTATTGTCGTTAGGCGGTGGCCGGAATGAGTAGGCGGAAGTGCCGGACGCCGTTCGGATAAGATAGCCGGCGTTGGGCGGTGGTGTGAGCATAGGTGTCAATGGAGAATGGCACGGCGTAAGAGAGATTCGGGGGAGAATGAGGTGCTGGAGGTTGACGATGACGGCAAAAGAAGACAGAAACAGAAAAAGACAAGAGAGAAAAAGAAAAGAATTTTTTTAAAAAAAATCAAATAAAAAGGTTTGGGCCGGGTACTGTTCACGGGCTAGGAGTGAGTGGTCTAGTCGAATTTTAACGAAAAGTGGGCTTAAAGTAAAAACGGTTGGACTGGGAATCAGAAAATGAAAATGGGCAAAAAATAATTAAATCGTTAATAAAAATATAAAAAAATCAGAAATATCATAAAAATCTAGAAAATTCTACAAAATCAGAAAACATTAAAAAAAATTGGAAAATTCTTGAAAAATTAAAATCTAAAATTGGACAAGCCTTGAGGGCTTAACAGGAGGCTCCTTTGTTTTGGATTCTTTCTCTTTTTGGGGATAATATTAGGAGGCTTGCATGTCTTTTCTTTGTGATTATACTTGGTTGCGCATTTCAATATTATTTTCTTTGTTTTAGAATGGTTAGGACGATACTTAGATTTCTTTGATGGGTTGCTAAGGTGTTAGTATTTAATCAAGTTAGGTACCAAAATGTTAGGCGTAGGCTAACATAATTAAATTCTGCGTCTAGAAATCTAGTATGATACGGAAGAATATCTTATTGGATTTGTAGCCGACCCTAAAAAGGCTAGTGATGACTCTTTAGTGAAAATTTGCTTAGGCTTAATTGATTTAAGAGTCCGAGTCAATGAAAGACTGTTTGCCCAAAGTTGACAATACTCCTAAATCTAATAGCTCCCGCGAGGGGTTAGGTTGGGACAATTAGGGATCGAAATGTAAATCTATCAAAAAAAAAAGAAAAAGAAAGAAAGAATGAAAAGAGAGTAGATAATGTAGATGAATGACTTAACGTTATATTTGATGGTGAAATGTGGATTCTATTTTTTATTCGGCTTATTGTTAAATGTTAAATTTAATAGTGGAATGTGGATTGTTTTTTTTTTAATATAATTTTTATGGATAATTGGAAATGAAATCTTGTCGAATTTGTCAATTTGAAATAATGAATGATATTAACAAATGATGAATTAATTTTTTAGTATAAATTCATTATAGGCTCTTATTTATTTATTTATTTATTTATTTATTCATGGATTTGAATCAAATTAATTTCATTGAAATAATCATAAAAATGATAATTTATCATGTGTATATAAAAATATACATTTAATATATAATGTGTTCCAGCGTGTCGAAATTTCTTTATTTTTTTATAAATGACGTGTCATTATCTCATGCCGTGTTGTGTCGCGTGTCGTATGTTGGTATCAATGCTATTTAGTTGATACCTAAACCCTTAAGATTACACGTAATATAAGGTTATACTGTTCTCATGAAGAATGCGTTCCAAACACTACATTGCTCTTAAGTGCAATAGTTGCAGACTGTGAGCTAAATAATGGACATTCCTTTCTAAAATGTTTGGGAGTCAAAGATCGGTTTGTGGTTTAACTTGTTTGGTGGTCGTTGTACCACGCCGTGCATGATGTTCGTTCGATGCTTGATGGCTGAAAATGTAAACGTCAGGGAAGGAGCATATCCTTGGCCAAAAAAAAGGGAGTGTATCAGTGGCCAAAACAGTGGAAGGAGCGAATCTGTGCTGACGTTTTGATTTGAGCTGGGATGTTGACAATATAAGATGTTTATCAGTTGCCCACCTCAAGATGAGTTTGGGTTTTCCAATCTGACATTGCATTCTAGAAATCTCAAATCTCAAGTGTCATCTTGCTAAGATTTGATATAATGCTCGATGAACATCCGATCTGCTAGCAAGTTGTACTAGTCTTAAGGACCATTGACAATCATGTGACGAGATTCAGAATTCGGCAAAAGAGGGGGAAAAGGGTTACCAGATGTGCATGTAACAACATTCTTTGTAATCCCTATCTTAAGACATTGGTATATTCCACGAAGCTAAGGAAAAAGAGCTTATGTATCCAGTATCTGTAAGCCTCCTGTCGAGAAAGCAGGATGCGTCCGGCCTCTGCCTGCATTGCCATTTTCTCTTTGGTCGGAAAAGACGTCTGGGTTGCCACCAAGCCTTGACATTCGGCTACCGTGACTCCTTTGGTGCACTTGGAAATACCCAAATGTCTGAGGACCAAGTCAAGAAAGAGAACAAACATTGGATAATCATTGGAAGAATCATGAAGTGATACCTCTATATCCAGCTTCCTTTGTTCAGATATTTTCGGCTTCCATGGCCCAGGTGGACTGGTCGAAAGTGAGTCAAAAAATTTGTCCTTCGCATAAAGCTAACATCGAAAAAGGAAAAGACATCTCCATCTCAAAAGAAAGAATTAAAGAGAACTGTAACTCTTAAGCTTGCAAATGATTCACCTGCTTATCTGATTTCATTGCAGCATCTACATGCGTAGCATCTGCAGCAGGAAGATCACAATCATCTACTTTTGTCTTTAGGTGAGATTCATTCTGCAATGCGGAATCTGGAAAGTCAAGCAAGAAAAGAGAAAGAAGTGTAACAAGATCCTAAGGAATGTTAAAAAATAAATAAATAAAATTAACATTCGTTGGATATATGTCTTTAAGATTTTCAGCCATTTGTTTTCCACATCTTTGAAACTAAATCTCTTTTCTCAGCTCTTAGTTTTAGGAAGTGCTGTCTACATTTTAGAGGTAATGCATCTTATGCTGTCTACATTTTAGAGGTAATGCGTCTTATACCTTATTAGCATTCTATATAGTTTGTCGCTTTCTACATTCTTCTTACTAATTGCTGCTAAGTTTGAAGACATTCCTTAGAATCAGAAGAAGAGTGTTATACCGCATCTTCTCCTCTTCCTTGAGCAATTCCTTCATTATGGTAACGACAATTAGTCGCAGCTCCAATCAACTAGACAGCTGTGAAGAGCAAAAGCAGCATCGAACTTGAATTACTCATGGCACGCATGGGGCTATACAAACAATTAGGACTATAAAATGTGATTCCTTCTTTCCCTCTTCCCACTAAGATGCTCTTACTAGTTTGATTATCTTGCTTGTTGGCACTCTCTATCTGGAAATACCCAGGAAATATAGAAAGGCACAGAATAAAAGATAACACGCAAACAGCTTTGAGGTGAAGAGGAATAGTACATGAGAAACTCAAACAAAAAGATATTGAGTATTAGTATTATTACCTTCTTTCCTCCTTTCCCCGAATTGCTCGTGTTTTGGTTAGTTCTTGACTCAGCCTTAGTCATCTGAGGTATGAGGTAACGTGGAATGAAAAGAATCAACTGCACTTTTCGTTAAATATCTCCAAATTAAGTGATGGTGGCAGAAATGACAAGAATATTGAGACGTACTTGTATATCCTGTTTTCCCTTTACTCTGATTTGCTATTAGTGATTTGTATATCCTATTTGTTGAACTGTAGATAAACTATATGTTTCGATAAGATGTTTGGATCTAATGAATATGTTATTCATAAAGACAATGTTTTCTGGGATCACTTGAGCAGCTATGAAGAGGTGAGGGAGTAAAACCGTGATCCTCGGGTGCATGGGTGTCCACCCTACTTACCCTACGTGCTATCGGCATCAGATGACGCGGTTGTATAGCTCTGGGACTGGGAGAAGGACTAGATGTGTACTCAAACATTTGAAGGACATTCACATTATGTGATGTGAGTAGCATTTGATCCTCAAGATCCTAATGCTTTTGCACGTGCATCACTTGATGGAACTACAAAGGTACTCATTTTGGAGGTCTTCCTCTTAGTAAAATACATATTTCAATTTCCAAATACGCTATTTATACTCTCAATATGATTCCCATTTGTTGCAGATTTGGAATGTGCACTCCTCTACTCCTAAGTTTACTTCACATGCACATGAGAAAGGGCTGAACTTTGTTGATCACTTCTCGAGGGATGATATGCTGTATTTACTGAGTGGTTCAAATGATTACACTGCTAAGGTTTGCAAACTTTATCGTTCTTGATTTAGGTGCATTATTAGAAAGGGATCAATTGATATATGATTTGTTAAATAACAAGTACAGGTCTGGGCTGAAGCTGGGTACAAACACTACAGGGACACGAGCACAATGTTACTGCCATATGTGTGCATCCTAATCTGCCAATAGTAATCACTGGTTCAGAGGAGTAGACTCTTCGCATGTCAGATGCAAATGGCTTCGGGTATGCATTCTGGGAGTTTGTACACTCATAGCATGCTCTAGAATGTAGCTTCAGTTACAGCAGTCAAATGAAAATATCGCCTCTATCTTTCCTGATTTTCTGGAACTTACCATAGGATAAGACTGTTTATGTCCCTGGATTCTTTGTTGTTTTGTGAATGACTCTGACTTTCTGTCGCATACAGGCTTAAGCACGTACTGAAATTTGGTCATGGAAGGATTTGGGATATTTCATATCAGGAAGGTTCCCGCTGATAACATTCATACCTGCTCTAAATGCTTCATTTCCTCATTATATCCATGCTCCGACAATAATAAGCTATTATGATGGTCCGAGGTTTTCCATTGCCTCTATAAAAACATTCATGTAGGCTCTGGGATTTCAGTGCAAAGATACAATCTTCCATATCCATTGTCTCCCATTTTTGTGGCTTTCACTCTGCCGGGTTGCAGTTGCTTGCATTGAGGGAATAGCCATGGTCGAGATAGTGTGCTGATAGCGTGGAGCCTTCAGCCAAATTCTATGTTGGATAAAACAGATCCCGACCTCTATAACTGTTACTTTCAATTTGAAGTTCAAATAAAAGTGCATATCGTTCTTCTGTCAAAAAAAGAAAGTGTCGCTTTTTACGAGTTTTACTCTTTGCGTCCTACGAGTGATAGGATTTTCCAGTGTAACCCAAAGATCTCATACTTTCCTTTTGTGTTATGTCCTGGTGAAAGTTTGTTTACGATCTGCGGTGTATCGTGCTCCTAGTGGAATAAATGTCTCTCGAAGATTACTAAAATCGCCTGGAAAAAAGAAAAAAGGGAAATGATGGCAGCTTGGGAACATGAAACCAACGATCCAGGAGTCTAAATTAGTCCTATATGTGGCGAGGCATGTTTTTAGACCGATGTACCAATAATACGAGGAAGATACATATCAAACAAGTCGATACTTGTAATGACTTAAACAAATCTTAATTTCTAATGACAATGACTTTAATTGCTCCTTCATAGCTCATGTCAACAACCAGGCGATACTTGGGATTTGACTCGATCTTTGTCCTATTTCCCTAACACCAGTTTTAATAAATCTGCGGCAAATGGGACATGGAAGGGGTTCACATCATGCTTATATTATTAAGAAAGCAGATTCATTTTGCTCACAAATGAAAGCATGGATGGGATTTCGGATAGCATCGGCAGCAACTCAAAAGAGTTACTCGACATATATTTGGGGCCGTTTTGCCAAATTAATACTGAGATTGAAGCCTTTTGAACGAACTTCATCACCAGTCAAAAGACTAAAGTGGAATGCAATGCTATTGCCACTTTTTGAGATCAAGATGTTCGTACAAACCTTCTACTTAGCATGCCTCCGGGTTCTCTTCCTCTGCCCAAAAATCTTCATTGCGACCCAATGTTGAACTCTCGTGGTTGTGTTGTGGCCCATAACCACTCCGATGACCAGTCCAATTCTGCGACCCATCAAACACAATTTTCTAGTCTGGTTCTTAGATCCTGATCCTCGACTACAATGTTCAGTTTTGGTTGAACACAATTTTGGTGTGCACTTTTGATTTGAATTTAAATGGAAACTAGAAAAAATTATAACAAAGATGTCTCGTTATGCCGATTCCTCCAAAACATGGAGGCCATGACTCATTACCTTGTTTAATCGGGATTAGAGAAATGAGGCGAAGGAAACTTCTGCATAATGGTTTATCAAAAATAACTCAAACTAAAACCTTCTCTGGTTGACACGAGAAATTGTATTCATAGCTATCAAAAGAGTACATCAAGTCAATTTCACAGGAACGATCATGCATTTATTGTTTGCCTGATGAAACTGGAGACACTTTACTTGAAATCTTATGTCTAGATGGTAGATACTTGGATGCTATCAAGAAGTCACTGAACATATCGAAAAGGTATGCCATGATGCATAGCTAGCAATGAGCAATCCAGTCATTAAACTTTCACAACAGACTGTAATTCACACAAACCTTATTTGGTGCATCCGTCTTTGTTGCGATCCTCTATACAACCTAAGGAACCAATGTTCAATTTTGGAAGTCGTTTTTAGCCCCATAACCACGCCGATGACCAGCCCGCTTCCAAAACCCATCAGGACAATCTTCCAGTCAATCTCTTCAGCAAATGCACCAGATGGTGGTGCCAAGGGCGTCTCAATAGGATTTCCACATTTCTTTGTCAGAGGAACTCCACATAGTCCTAAGTTCCTTTCATAGGAGTCATTCTCAAATGTATGGAATTGATTCACCTGAGGTATGGGCCCAGAAAGATGGTTGTCTGAGACATTGAAGAAAGCAAGGAAATTGAGTTGGGCTAGTGCTGGAGGGATCATTCCCGAGAGCTTATTGCTTGAAAGGTCAAGAGACTCCAATTCGGTCAAATTCGCCAAGGACAAAGGGATGGAGCCGGTAAGAGCATTGTTGGAGAGATTAAGCATATGAAGTTCAGTTAAACTTCCAACAGAATTCGGGATTTCCCCAGTAAAGTTGTTGCTCGAAAGATCAATCACGTTGAGGTATCCCAATATCCTTTCATACTTCATTAAAATGCCTTTGTTGGTTATTGTCATTGAGCAGTCGTACTCTCCCAGTTGGTTTATTGTGATGTCAGTGATGTGAGGATATATATATTCTACATAGTAGTATGCGTCATTTGCATCGTGGACTTTCATGACACTCCACATATCAAAGTATTCAGATGGAAGGCTACCCGAGAAGTTGTTCATAGATAGATCAACAATTCGTAGGTTAGGAAATTGGTGATGAGCTTCATGTTCCCCTACGGCTCCATGAAATCTATTGGAACGCAAAATGAGCACATTCAAATAAGAAAGCGAGCCCATCCATGAAGGAAAGGTGTCGACAATATGATTATTTTCAATATTGAGAAATTTCAGATAGCTACAATTAGCTAATCCCCGTGGTAGCAACCCATGTAGCTGGTTATCACTCACATCTATCATAGTCAAACAACATACGCCATTTTGCAATTGAGTAAATCTTCCATATAAATCATTGCCATTCAAACTCAAGATGGAAAGGGTATCGCTCAAATTGCTCAAACATGGTGGAATAACACCAGACAACTTGTTCTTGGACAAATCAAGTGTGCGAATATAGCTTAACTGGCATATCTCCGGTGAAATTTCTCCAGATAAATTGTTATTCGAGACAAGGTAGGATGAAATGGACTTTGGGGGAAGGGGAAGTAATCCTTGTATATCGTTGTACCTGAGATCCAATGTGAGAAGATTTGACCAATTCAAAGCTGTGATACTAGTAATTGAGTTTCCGGAAAGATTCCAAAATAGCAATTGCGACGTACTCACATTTAAGAACCACAGAGGTATCGGCCCATAAATTCTATTTTGGGATAGGTCTAGCCAAATCAACCTACTTTGGTATGATAGGAAGATGGGGAGCTCACTTGAGTTGCTAGAAGCCAAGCCGAGAATAGACAAGTTTGGAAGGCTAGCGTTCATGCCAGGTTCGATAATCGACGAGAATTTATTGGATGAGAGTTGCAAAGTCGTTAGATTTTGAAGTTTGAGTATCACATCTAGCCGCAAAGTACCATTCAGATTGTTTGATTGCAAATCTAGGTAATCAAGACTCTCGAGGTTAGAGATGTTTTCAGGAATTGGGCCAGTTAATCTATTTAATGATAGGTCAAGATGAGTTAACCGAATGAGGCCAGTGATCTCAGCTAGAATTTGACCAGTTAACTGATTCTCATGGAGATCTAAGAAAGTGAGGTTAGTGAGGTTAGTCAATGAAGCAGGAATTTCCCCAGAGAGTAGATTCATTCCAAGATCCAAATATGAGAGTTGGATGAGCTTCCCTAGGGAAGATGGGATTTCACCCGAGAGTCTGTTAAATCCAAAATTCAACATGGTAAGTTGAGTGAGGTTACCTATTGAAGATGGAATGTTCCCTGAAATATTGGTCCCCCAAAAAGACAATGACTTAATGGGACTGCCCAAGTGAAACTCAGGCAAATGACCTGACAGCTCTAGATTGAGCCCTAAATCAAGAAGTTGTAGCCTTGGCAGCTCGAAGATGGTTGTCGGGAATGTCCCTTGCAAGTTGCAATCATAAAGTATAAGTGATGTCAAGGAAGATAAATTTGCGATGGCATCGGGCACCGGAGCCGACACATTCAACACGGTAACATCAAGGTGTTCTAATTTGGTCAAAAATTGAACCATTTTCTCCATGCTAGGATTCCTCAGCTCCAAATCAAAGTTCCAAGAGAGATCGAGGGAGGTCAAGTTAGTCAACTTCAGGACTTGAGATGGGATTTGACCTCCGAAGTTGGACCGAGAGAGGTTTAGGCTCATCAACTCCACTAGATCACCTATGGCGGACGGTATTTGAGAGTAATTGAAGTCGTTCGAGGCGAGATTGAGGCTTTGCAAATGAGCGAGGCGGAAGAGGCTGGCCTTCGAGTTGATAGAACCAGAGAGACAACTTTCACTAAGGTCGAGGCCGGTCACATAGCCCATCCTTTCATCACAATCCACGCCCTCCCAATCACAACAATCCCTGTCTTCCAGCTTCCACGATTCTAGCTTCGGCCGACGGTCATAAGGCCCGCAAACTAAGGACTTTGCATCGAAGAAAGAGTGTTTGAATTCTAACAAGGCAGACCGCTCCTGCTCATGGCACTTTGTTGAGCTCGTCGAAGGCAATGTCTCAGAGGAAGCAAAGTGGAGTGAAATCATGGTGAGGAAAACGACCAAGAGATCAAATGGCGTTCGTTTCATGGTGGTTAAATTGTTCTAACACTCCACTTGGGTTTTGGTTTTGCTGGGTGGGCGAGGTGAAGATGGACAAGAACTGAAACCGCGTGTCAACTTTATATAACCTTTATTCTTTTGCATTAAGTCAACCTTATGTAATAGTAAGTGTAGCCCTCCCTGTTGACACAGAACCTGAATTTGATGGCGCTTCGGCAGTGACACCGACGAAGACGGCGAAGACTGCGACGACTTTGCCCAACAGAACCTGAATTCGATGGCGGATCAGGCGAGGTTTCAAGGAAGCTTCGGCGGCGACACCAACGAAGACGGCGAAGACTGCGACGACTTTGCCCAACAGAACCTGAAATTGATGGCGGATCAGGCGAGGTTTCGAGGAAGCTTCGGCAGCGACGAAGATGACGAAGACTGCGACGACTTTGCCCGACAGAACTTTAATTTGATGGTGGATCAGGCGAGGTTTCGAGGAAGCTTCGGCAGCGACGAAGATGACGAAGACTGCGACGACTTTGCCCAACAGAACCTGAATTCGATGGCGGATCAGGCGAGGTTTCAAGGAAGCTTCGGCAGCGACACCAACGAAGACGGCGAAGACTGCGACGACTTTGCCCAACAGAACCTGAAATTGATGGTGGATCAGGCGAGGTTTCGAGGAAGCTTCGGCAGCGACACCGACGAAGACGACAAAGACTGCGACGACTCTGCTCGAGAGAGAGAGAGAGAGAGAGAGTGAGGAAAGGGTTTAAAAAAGGAGGAAGTTCCTGTTGAGTGCGAGGAGTGAGGGGGGGGTGCGCAAATTTCGGTTTATACGATGAGAGAGGAAAAGCGAGCGCGACTCGAGCGCTTGTTTTCACACCGGCGGTCTCACTTTTTTTTTTTTTTTTTTTTAATTTTAGTAATTTTCTTTCAGAGAAATTTTCTTAATATGGTTTCCCATGTCTATGCCGTCGTTTTCTTGAAGAATTCCACATCGACTATGCTTTCTGGGCATGACGCTGTAGTGATTGCTGCTGCGCATGATTCTTCCCCATTTGATGTCTCAGAGGGGGCCAATATAACAGTCTATTGTTGCACCATTATGTGCGAGAAAATTCTGAAGATTTACCTGCTTCGTAGTTAAGCTAAACGGCACTTTTTTATCAACCAAAAGGAGGCTCTAGCCTATATTGGCGGCAGCTCACAGACTTCTCAATAACATGCAAAGCTGAAATTTTTTTGAGTTAACTTTGATGATGCCCTCAAATCAGATGGCAAATATTTCTCACAACGGTTCATAACATAGACTAAGTTAGTAAGGTACACCGAAGTTCCTGGCGGACACAACTCACTCGCAATTCTCCTTCGACCAGAACCCGGTTACCTCTCCCTAGCTACATTTTCTCATGCTAACCATCTCAAAATAAGTTCGGGTTTTACAGACTGACATTGCATTCTAGAAATCCCAAGGGTCTTGCTAAAGTTCGATATAATGCCCGATTAACTTGCGATTTGCTGCTAAGTTGTCCTAGTCTTTACGAACCATTGACAATCACGCAACGAGATTTGAAGTCTGGCAAAGTGGGGGAGGGGGGTTGGGGGTCACCAAATTTGTATTTAACAATCACTATCTTAAGACTTCGCTCTATTCCCCCAAGATAAGGGAAAAGAATAATCACCTGTACAGAGCTCTAAATGTATGTATACAGTATTTATAAGCAACCGATCAAGTTTTCTATGTGACATGACTCCGAGTAGGATGCGCCCAGCCTCTCCTTGCATTACCATTTTCTCTTCCGTTAGAATAGACCTTTGGATTGCCACCAAGCCTCGACGTTCGGCTATCGTGACTCCTTTGGTGCACTTGGTAATAACCAAATGTCTGAGGACCAAGTCAAGAAAATATTAAGAGAATAACAAAAAACATACATTGGAAATCTTTAGAAGAACCATGAAGTGATACCTCCATATCCAACTTCCTTTGTTCAGATATTTTCGGCTTCCATGGCCAAAAGTAATGCTTCACATAACCAGGCTACCATCCAAAAAGAAAAAGACATCACCACCTCAAAAGAAAGGACGGAAGAGAACCATCGACTCTTTAAGCTCACAATGACTCACCTTCTTATCCGATTTCATTGCAGCATCTACATCCTCAGCATCTTCAGCAGGAGGATCACTAGCATCTGCTTCTGTCTTTAGGTGAGCTTTGCTATGATTGCCAAGCTCACCCCACACTTCGTCCTTGTTAAATTTCTTGTTCATTGCCACGAAATCAAAATCCTCGGCATATTTGGCAGCCAAATGTGGAATCTGAAAAGTCAAGAGAAAGAAAAGAGAACAGCCCATAAAGAAATGTAATAAGACCCTAACGAATGTTTAAAAAAAAAAAGATTGAAGGCAACATAGGTATCTGATGATCATACATAAATCTGAACTAAAAAAATGGCAATCCATGGAAAATTGCAAGCCCGTAGGCTAAAATTCAAGATACAAGCTTTTTCAGACACGTATAACAAATTCATATATACATTTCCCTTTTTGCTGAATCTCTATGACGTGGATCCTATTGTAAGATGATCCATGCAGCCCAATTAATGAGAAAAGGACCAATTGTTATTGTCGTTGCATATGTATGCATCCATTTTGAGAGATTTTAAATCAAAAAGCTCATGTACAACAAAAACACAAGAAAGGATATTATTGAATGCTCAAACAAGTCAAAAGTTCTTGTATTTCCTTCAAATTAACCATTGGTCGTTAAGGCATATTCTCATAATACCTATAGCTGTAGTTGGGGGCAACAGGTGCGCGTGATTTGGCAACACACCAGCTTGTCCAGGTTTATATCAACAACCACCCATGGCTATTCCTTTTCTTTTCACTGTATCTTAATATTGATATACAAAATTACTGAGGAACTTTAGATAAAAAATTGATTACCCCTGATATCAACTTGCAGCAATATTTGCAAGTCAAATGATTTATTCAACCAACTGATGATGAAATTTAATTATAATTTGATTTCTACCCTTCGAAATTACAAATTTTCACTTCCAATTAGTGTTTTCCTCCTTTTCTTTTATTTTCCAGCTTGTTTGGGATTGCAATCAATATTATCAACCAGTTGCTCTACGTTTTCTTACCTTGTCTATCATATGTTCATAAAAATGATTATGATTACTAATTCCGATTTCTTTTTCTTTTTTACCCTTAAGCAAAAAAGTTTATATGTTTCAATTTAATTATTTTAAGAATTTCATGCATATTCTCTAATTTCTTTTGGTACGCAAGCTAATCATTTCTACACATTATTTGTCGTGCTCTTGTTACTCATGTGATACATTCGTTGGACATTCTGTGCCTTTCTAAATTGTTTGTTGCTTTCTACATGCTTCTTACTAATTGCTGCTAAGTTTCAAGACATTCCTTAGAATCAGAAGAAGAGAGTCATACCGCATTTTCTCCTCTTCCTTGAGCAATTCCTTTATTATGGTAAATAACAATTGAGTAGCAGTTCCAATCAACTACACAGTTGTGAAGAGCAAAAACAGCATCGAACTTAAACTACTCATGTCACAGGGCTATACAAACAGAAATGACTATAAAATGCAATACCTTCTTTCCTCTTCCTGCTGAGATGCTCTTGCTAGTTTGATGAAGCTGCCTGTCAGCTCTATCTTATCTGGAACTACCTTGGAAAATTAGAAAGGCACAGATAAAAGATAATACGCAAACCGGTTTGAGGTGAGGAGGGAAAGTACTTGAGAAATCTCAATCAAAAAGATATCAAGTACTAGTATTACCTTCTTTCTTCTCCCCGAATTGCTTGTGTTTTGGGTTTTTCTTGACTCAGCCTTCTTTTTCTGGAACACTTGGTAACATGGAATGAAAAGAATGAACTGCACTTTTCACTATCTCCATATTAATTGATAGTAGGCAGAAATGACAAGAACATTGAGAGGTATCTGTATACCCTGTTTTCCCTTTCCCATGGTTTGGTATTAGTGATTAAGAATCAGCTCTGTTGATCTAATAGAAAGTTGATGGTGCAATAACAAGAAACACACAAGTATAAGACCTGCAAAGACGGCAAACAAACCACTGGGCTTCTGTGGTTGAGGTGAAGACAACACGCCTTCAGGACCTACAGCATGATGTTCTAAACAGTCGTGCAAAAAGAATTGGAAAGAGTCATGATACACTTTTTATTGTTTCTGCCCCCTTGCTCACAGCATCTCTCAGATTCTGTACATTAGATGTTCTCATCTGAAAGATAAAACAATAGATATCAAGGCAAAAAAAAACCATGAGTCTGATTAAAAAAAAAAAAAAGAAAAAGAAAAGAGAGAGAAGCTAAATTCAGAAAAGCTCATAGATAAAAAAAGCTTTACCTGCTCTCGTTTTCCCTCCCCATAAGCTTTATAATTGTTAGGGTACTGAGGATCACCTGTATGCTGTAAGAGAGAGAGATGCCTTGCGAAATTAATAGTTATAGACACTCACATGCATTACAACGCACATATAAGCATGTAACAATTTGCTCTGTGAATGTGTAATACCCTCTTTCCTCTTTCTGCCGACTTGCAATGCTGTTGGGGTTCTGCAGATTCCCATTATACACCTGAAATAATGGATAAAACCAAAGATTTTAAACTATGAAGACAACAGGAAGGCAATTTCCAGGCAAAGAATATGGACTGGCAAGTTCAGAGGAAGAAAAATCTTCACTGTATTTCCCCTTGCCAGGCCATTAGCTTTATGACTGTTATTACAGTTTAAAGTGGCACTATCATGCTGACAAAAGGAAGCAGAGGGAAATAGCAGAGGCTCTATGAAAATCCAATTCTAACAAAGAGATCTAGATATAACAAAGGCTGGATAAAGAAAAAGAATGATATGAATGAACAAACAGACATAAGTTAGCTTTGCCCTCTATATTATTCACACAATAAGGGTAATGTTTGAAAAGAATACCAGAAAGCGGCTAATTGATAAAGTAAAAAGAGACAACTATAATTCTGGAGATATTAAAAAAAAAAAAAAAAGGCATCCTTTAAAAAGTTAGGTACATCTACAACAGCTAAGTGAGAACTGAAGGCACATAATCTTCACCGGCTCATTTACATAAAATCTTTGGCTTCAATAAGCCTACAAGAAGGTGGGAAGATGGTATAAGGACAACTAACGGAATGCAATCATAACAGGCAAAAGACGAACAGGATCTATAAAATGCGGATGCTTCTTTTGGTTTCTATTTCCATTTTCAACCAAATTATACATGTAACAGCCATGACAGATGATATATTTCAACTATATCACTTTTTTTTTTAGTGCAACCTATTTCAAAAACCACTAGCAAGCATGCTGAACAAATAACTTCTGAAGGAAAAGATGTGTCAAGAAAAGAGAAGGCAGACAAAACTCAAATTTTCAAAAGGTCCTTACACTGATCAAGAGAGCACGAGTCATGCAATCAAAGATAAGAAAACTAGAATTGGAACCCTTCTTACTAGCCATGGACGAGTTTCCTCACTAAGATGAATCTTATTAGACAGAAATGACCAAATGAGAACTATAATAAATAGATGTTATAAATCTGGAATATATTTCAAAAGCAGTTGACACGAATGAGTAACAATCATAGTATAAGGAGATGCAGTGCCTTTTTCTCGAGGAATGTAGTCTCACTTGACGGAACCCTTCTTATTAGGACTGAGGAGTAAATGTGAACCTATAGTTTACTGGGCAAACGTCAAAGCAAGACAAAAGTTTTTTCCTTTTAGGGAAAAAAAAACAGCCAGTATACTGAAAAATAGACCAAAAGTTAAAACTCACCCCAAATAAAAACTTGTCATGGACAAGACATTATAGAGAATGGGAAGGAAATATTAGTCGATTCAATCGAAATGCCGTGACTTGTGATTGCTTATAAAGGAGTGTGGGCTGGAGTTTCTGGAATATAAGCATAAACTGAGCAGGCATCTAACAAGATAACAACCAAGTATTTAATCTTTAACAAGAGAGAGAGTACAGCTTTTGTTCTAGTCTAGCATTTCAAAACATATTGGAGGGAGAAAAACACAATAATTACCTCCTGGACAAAGCACCATGTATTTGGAATATGGAAAAAGGATAAATGAAATTCCACATAACATAATTATACAATCATAATCCTCTGGCCTCAAGTAAGAAGCCACAAGAAAATAAAATCCAAAAATAGCCTTTATCAAATAATGCGCCGAGGTTCATACATCATATAAAACAGATACATGGGTTTAGTTCCATTTCCGTAGCTCTCATATCTACCTCTACACATAAGCTACTCGCTGCCATCAAAGACCAGCACTTGAACCAAAAAAACATTTGCTACAGCTAGGTCTGTAAAATTTTGTGCATTCAGGGATTAATGCTTTGAAACATACCAAGTTTCTAGAAAAGTTAACTAGCTTGAGTAATAATATCTTGTCGATTTTATGGGAACACACTAAGGTTCAATCGAGCCTTTGCCTATTGGGGGTTTACAGGTAAGAGCAGCCCACAGAGTCCCACTTTTCTTTCGTTTGGTTCCTGTTTTTTCTTTTCTGTGTGTTGGGGTTAAGGGTTTGAAGGTGGATGATTAATAACTTAAACCTATAGTAAGGGTATCAATATACATACATAATCAAGAAAAAAATAGAGGCACGAAAGTCACATGGTCAGATGCCATGACATGTATACTATCTATTTTAACACCATAGAATATGCAAATTACTATTTTGAGAATCACAATATCGCAGATATGAACTGAGTCAACAGATATGAGAAAACCTTTGCGGCATATGGTTTTGGAAGAGGCAAAATGGGTGCCCCAGCACCTGTTGGCTCCCTCGGCAGTGATTCAGAAGTCAAAGATTTAATGACCTATTTATCTTCATAAGTACTTCCGGAAAAATGAGATGAAGAAAGTGGCTGGGCCCCAGTTTGTAAATTTTGACTAGGGGTCGTTAATGATGGCTTCAAAGTTTGCTCCATTCATAGCTAGAGGCAGACTTTCCGGAACCGCTCCAGACCCTCAGACAAAGTTTGCTCCACGGATAACTTGAGGCATGGGGTCAATATTCAGACCAACAGTACTAATACACTTTGCCGCAGAAGACATCGATGTTATTCTAGAACTCAACAAATCCTTTGCCACATTAGGCAATGCGTCCAAAATCAATAAAGCAGGACCCGATGGCAGATCTGAAGGAATCAACATTGGTGTAGATGTCAAAGAATCCATGATGATGGGGGGCTTCAAAGAATCAGATAATCCATAAGTTGCTGCAACACTCATTGTCAATGGATTTGTTACAGGATGTTGCATTGGTTGCTTAATATGATATGCAGCCAGACCAAGTGGCAGTCCAGCCAATAACCCTGCTGAGGATAAGAGACTTCCCCTGTACTCCTACCAAATTCTTGCCCATGCAGTAGCATGGGCTGTCCAGCAGCAAGTGTATTTGTAGACAGCAATGAACTGAACAATGTAGAGTTCTGTGTGCGCTGATATGAAGAAAGAGTCTGGTGGACAGCCAAATTTGGAAGTCCTAAACTGGAACTGTTGGGTCTGCTTATGGTGGCCTGTGGAGTGATTGAAGATGCAGATGAAGAGTGGAGGAAAATAGCCTGTATGAGAAGCTAATGCAACATGAATAGATGGCTTGTTTCCATCTCAAGCATCAGATCAGAACATAAAGTTGATAAAACCTTTATGATGGCTGGATCTTCTGGTAACCTTTTCAGGTTGAGATCTGAAGATAGAACCTGCAATTCCTGAAACAGGTGCACAAGCATTTTTGTTCCTCTGCTTTAGTCAGTCATGTGAATTTTAATACAAGAATTGACATAGTACATCAAAGAAATAGTTGGATCACCAAAACAAAGCTTCAGTATCTAGAAGTTACCAATGCCAGCATGAGTCAAAATTATGAGATGCAATACACCTGTGTTTATGAACAACTATTCTACAGTATAGTCAATGATACAATATATGCTTTGCTTATATACAGATCATGGATGGCAACTGTCCAAATATAACGCCAAATTTTATGTCACTCCCTCTGAAATTTACGTAGTCGAAAACTCTGTCGTCAGGAAGGACTTGAGGACCGTCCTTTCTTCGCCCTTCTGTTCCAAAAGATCTCACTGCAGTAAATGAAGGGAAGATTCAGATGGAAGAATGACATTGGAAGAGCTATTTTATGTCTCTACCTGTCTACAGATAACAAATATGCAGTCGATAGTTTGAAAAGCAACTCAGACCTGAAGTTTCAAGCAACAATAAGAACTAGAAATTTGCTGAAAGAAACAAAATGCACCAAGACCAATAAACAGATAAAATCATCAGATCTCATTAATTAGGACGGGCTTCGCCCAGGTACCCTAAGTCCAACTTCTGTTCTCCAAGTCCTGGGAAGAAAATATAGTTGAAATTATATTTTTAAGGTAAGTGGAAACATATGGGGAAATCACTCAAGTGATTAAGCTCTGATTTTGAATTACACGAAGCATATATGAGCCATATCAGCAGGACAAAACTAACATATCCACCTTCTTAGTATCAGTGTGCTAGACTCCAGAAAGTAGAAGCCATTAAGTCCGCAATACTGAAGAGTCGCCAAGTAAATCATTTTTTTTTTTTTTAATTAGAGATGTGAATACCGGATCACATCCCTGAAATGAATTTGCCATGAAATATCGGGCCAAGCTTCACAAAAGCATTTCCTGCTATAAGCACAGACACGAATATTTCGTCCTACGCTTTCTCCTGTTCTCAAAATTAAGTGTCCCATGAGCTGCAACTCGCTACTCGATGTTATAATCACGTGATCACCAAAATTTTAGTCACCAGCAAATTCGATATCACTGAACAAATACAACCGTCCACCACAGGAAAATCTTTGATCTCTCATCAGCACAGTCATCCTCTTTGGTCATATGCACGGCCCATGATTTTTGCTTCTACCAAGACAGGAATGAAACTGTCGGCTAGCCAAAACTATCTCCGTTCACTAACCATTCGTCTACACGCTGTAGACATCGGCACAAGTGTTGGCCGCTAATCTTTCATCAACGCCTCGAAAAGTTCCTTCCGCAACCGTACCGCGGCAATTGCCAAGCACCGCTGTGCATGTCTCGGAGCCGACTGATCGACGACCACAGTACAAGAAAAGCAGAGACTCGGGCTCCCTGAGAAGACAAAGAGCTGAAGAAGGGACGGAAGACATCGCACCGTTTGCGAGGCGGATGACAGCATCGTAAGGGTCGATGCGGGAATCCCCCCTCTTCTTTAAACGAAAACGTTTCTTCATTTTGGCTCCATTTAATAATTTTGGATTTGACCAAAATTATTATCGATAATAGAAATATTATTCATTAACTAATTATTTTTCACAATAAAAATGCTCATTTTTTGAAAAATATTTATCAAATCATCAATTTTATGTGAAATAAACGGAGTCTTTAATTATATTATTTCTTCTTTATTTTTTTGGGTTTAATAGGTCTTTTGGCTCCCATTAGTCTAGCCTAGGCAGATGGCATGGACAAATCAAATTATTAATGAATTCATGTCGACTCATCGGATCATAAATCATTATACCTATAAATATTCTTTGTTTCATGAAAATCACATCATTTGATGGTTATGATACTCTGAACTTAAACAATTTCGATGCATTTACTAAAGACTCCATTAAACTATTTTTTTCTTCTTAATTGCTAACAATTTCGAACAAAGTCAGAATTCGCTTAGAAATGGAGTGAAATGGGTTTATAACAATTAAATATGTCATGATAGCTTCTTGTTACATAATTTTTCAAACCCAACTCGTGAGGTTTTTGAGCACCTAACAAATATGATATTTTATCTTTCTAGTAACCAAATTACCCACGATGTATTATTTATAAGGATGTAAAAGAATCATTGAGTGACCCTCACCAATCACAGCATAAAAAATAATATTAATAAAAATTCAAATAATGTTTACAAATTTTAAATAAAAATTCCTTCTTTTTTCTTGAGAAGAGAGGTTTTTGCGTGCTTGTCGTTAGGGTTTAAAACCCCCTTGCAAAGACCCGCGCTATCTTCTTCCCCCACCTTCTGGCGACTTCACTCTCCAGGCTCTCCTCCCACCTCCACCGCTGCCTCCTCTCGAACCGCAGGACTCCTGGCGCCGCCGCGTCCCTGTGCACGACGGCGGCCCCGTCGCCACCAGTCGCCGCCGCTCCGGAGCCGGAGGATGGGGGCGTCGAGTCGGAGGCCGACGCGGCTCCGTCGCAGCAGTCGCCACAGCCGGCGTCCGCGGCGCCGGAGCCGGACCAGCAGCGCACAGTCTACGATCGGCCTCTCACGGACGGCCTCGACGCCGGGATTTACAAGGTGAGGTTCCGATGGGGCCGGCTCGGTGCTCTCTCAGTCTCTGTAACACGCGTTGCGAGCGCAATTTATTTTGTTTTCCTTGCTATACCGGCGCTTGAATCGGTGAACTCGGCCTTTTGTTCAAACCGCGATGCGGTTGTATAGGATAGCAGAATTGTAATGGAAATGCAGCTTTTACTGTAGTGGACTGGACAATGTGTTTGTGGGGATTCAATTCCTCTGTATGTGCCTCATGATAGCAATCGGCGTCCGGCGGCTAGTTCCTCCGTGAAGCGCGAAAGTCTCTCTTTGTATCTCTTCCTGGGATGTTACCCATGCTGATCTCTCCTTTTGATTTGCCTTATCGCGCATTGTTTAGCGCAATAGTTGCAACTTCGAGGCTTTTTTATTGGAGGTTCTACGCGCGAGGTTTGCTGGGCTATAATAATGGGACAAGTTGGTGTTGGATATATCAATAATATTTAGAAATACTTATAATAATAATTTCAATAAAAGTTATGACTGTATTGAAAGCCTTCATTATTTTTAACGATCATATAAATATTTCTTAATGGTCATATAATGATTTTTCAATCGTTTTATAATGTTTGATTTATTTTTTGAATAACTCTTTCATTATTTTACAATGACTTTATTTTGTCTGAATATAAAAAAAAAATCTCATAAGATAATCTTGATATATACAAGGAATGAAAGAGAGAATATCATTTTTCTTTTAAAAATCTTTCCTTTTCTTTTCCATGCTAGTTGTGTCTTTCAAATATTCAGTACAGAATATAGAAAAAGTCTGTTATATCTTGGGAGGATAGCCAGAAGCCTACCACACCTAGTTTTGTACTACAAGAGGTGGAATTATCCTTAAGAACAGTATTTGCACTTACACGCCATAGATAAGTTTATTTATATTCATTAGTGGTTTTTTTTTTTTTTTTGAACGGTTGAGCAAAACCCAGTTGTGAAGAGGCTAAAGAGCGGGAGGATGGTGACCCCGTTCTCGGTCGGGACAGGTTACATTCACAACAATAGGAGGCCGCTGCAAAATAGGATGCCAGAGAGAAGGCAGATCACTCTTCGGTCTAGTGGTATCGTGTCTCGGTCTATCCCGAGGCATTGGGGGAAATGGTCAGGAAGCACGTCAGTCCTGGGCGAGTCTTATATTCCCTGTCTGACGTGTATATCTGTGCAAATTGTGGCTCGTTTAGCGAACTTTGACATGTCGATCGCTATGTCCAAGGTCACAGTTGTTTGAAAAAGCTAGTGCTTATATCCAGCTGCAGTTAGCAGTAGCACATGTGGGTTGAATAGCAAGGCGTCATGTTATGTTTGACTAATGATCTTTGGATTGTTTGAAGGGTTTAGTGGTTTTTAAATAAGAGACTTGTCTATTGAGGTCCCATTGCACTAACACTAAAAGTAATATCGGTAAATCGACCTGATAAAGCAGTGGATTTGATGGTTAATCTTATTTTTCACGTTAGGCGCTGGTTAAAGTTGAATGTAGTTACGGGAGTGACATTTGAGTTGAAATTGATGACACCGATTAACTAAGAAACACTGATACTCTTTGAAAGCTTTTATATCGGTGTTAGAAATCCCAACACAAGTTCGACACACTTCAACACGTAGTCAATCAGCATCAGACATCCAACACGTGGTCAATTGTCTGTATATGCTATCAACACTTGAGTCCAGCATCTCGACACGCCATTCCGAAATGCACATGATCAATTTTAAATATTTTCAATAAATTAGTGTTAACACTTGAATTTTTGTTAACATTTTGAATATCCATTTATTTTGCAAAAGTATAAAAATTTATAAAAAGGTAAAAAGCAAAAAATATAAAAAAAATGAAAATGAACGATATGATAAAAATAAAAATAAAAATAAAATGAAATTGTGTGGGGCGGCGCGTCCTGCCCACTTAGCATTATGGGCCCATTTGGTTCGGCTTTGAGGAAATGCCCTTGAAAGAATGCAAATACCTTTGAGATAAATGAGTTTTCCGAAATGCTAGACTGTTTGGTAAACTATAACTGAAAAGTGCTTTAGGAAAATGCAAGATTGTTTGATAAATATATATTTGAAAAGCCTTTTAGTGTGACCAAATTAAAAGTTTTTTAGTTTTAGTATTTTTAAAATTGCAAAAAAGAAACAATGACTATATAACATTTTACATTTTTATGTTGAGAGTAATGTAAAAGATATATATTAGTAAGTTTATTTAAAAATTATATTAAAAGAATTTGATTATAGATTAGATGCAACGCTCAACTTTTGGGCTAGGGTTCTTTTAGATTTGTTTTCAACTTTGAATAATTTTTTTTTAATTATCGTAGTATTAAAAGTCATTCGTTGCCCCCTCTCGGATGCACAGAAATGCTCCATTGCTTCGCTGGTTACCAAATCGGAGATTAAGGATACGCTTTTCTCCCCCGCAAAAGGAAAAGCACCCGGTCTCAATGGATTCTTTGTTGAATTCTTCAAGACCAATTGGCAAACGGTCGGATCCCTTGTTATTGAAGCTATTGAGGACTTCTTCTCATCGGGTTTTCTTCTAAAGGAGGTAAATACTACTATCCTTGCATTGATTCTTAAAGTCCCGAATGCCTCTACTGTCATGGAGTATAGGCCTATCGCTTGTTGTAATACCATCTACAAGGTCATTACAAAAATTTTGGCTAATCGAGTGGCGCCTATATTGAATGATGTGATTAGCTCGTCCCAAAATGCCTTTGTCAAAGGTTGAAGAATCAGAGATAATATCCTTCTAGCTCAGGAATTGTTCACTGGTTTTCACAAAGAACCTTTTCTGTCGAAATGTGCAATGAAAGTAGATTTCCAAAAGGCGTATGATACTATTGATTGGAATTTCCTCGAACTTACGCTCTTGGCTTTCGGTTTTCCTGAATGGACCATCCGATTGATTATGATATGTGTCAGAACGCCGAGATTTTCTGTATCTATAAATGGTGAGTTTCATGGTTTTTTCTCTAGCGGTCGTGGTATTCGCCAAGGCGACCCCTTGTCACCATATCTATTCATTCTTGTTATGGAAGTCTTCTCTGGAATTTTAAATGCTCGAACTTTGGTTAAGGATTTCAAGTACTTTTGGAGATGCAAGAAGGTGAATCTTTCTCATCTTTTCTTCGCTGATGACGTGTTTCTATTTTGTAATGCCGACTGGACTTCGGCTACTATCCTTAAGAGAAGCTTGGACATTTTTTCATCTTGGAGTGGCCTAATTCCGAACAAGAACAAGAGCGAAGTATTTCTCTCGGGAGGCCCTGTTGCAATTCGAGATAATATTCGACTTGCCTTTGGTTTTCAGGAAGGTAGACTGTCGATTCGCTACCTAGGGGTCCTTATTATCACTTTTAGACTTGGGAAAGTAGACTGTATTACATTGATCGATCGAATCACCGCCAGGATTCAATCTTGGGTTCATTGCTTTTTATCCTTTGCAGGAAGGCTCCAACTTATAAGGTCGGTGTTGCATTCTATCCAGGCTTTTTTGGGCTAGTGTTTTATCTCTGCCTCTTTCTATCCTTGATAGGATTGAGCAAATTTTAAGGCAATTTTTGTGGAAAGGCACTTCTCTTGGTCGTGGCAGGGCCAAAGTGTCATGGGATGATATTTGTCTTCCTAAAGATGAAGGTGTTTTAGGCATTCGTAAGTTGAAAGATTGCAATTCGGCTTCCATGCTTAAACATATTTGGTTCCTCTTCACCGATAAGGAATCTCTTTGGTGTCGTTGGATCCATTCTTATTTTTTAAAGAAGCACAATTTCTGGATTTCGCCCCAACCTGCCGTGTGCTCTTGGGCATGGAAAAAAATCCTACAGCTTCGTAGGTTCTTTAGATTGGCTTTTTCGTGGCAAATTGGGCACGGCTTCTCAATCTCCTTATGGTATGATCATTGGCTAAGCTGTGGCCCGTTACAATTATTCGTACCACCGGCTATTGTGGAGAGTTTCGACCTTCCTACCTATGCGGTGGTTGCGGATCTCTTCTCTCCTGAGGGTCTTTCGCTTAAAATCTTCCTTGAAAGTTACGGCATCCTTATTCCCAACATATCCCCGACTCTTGATCGTTTCACTTGGAGTAATCATCCTTCAAGTTTGTTCTCTACTGCTTCTGCCTGGAATGCTATCAGGATTAAAAAAGATCGTGTGCCTTGGGCTGCTTTTATTTGGGATAATGCGATTGCCCCTCGGTTTCAATTTAATTTGTGGCTCATTACTAAGAATCGGCTTCCAACTCAAACTCTCCTCCTCTCGTATGGAAGAATTGAGTTTACTTTGTGTGCTTTATGCAATATCGTACCTAATTCCATAGATCATTTGTTCTTTGAGTGTTATGCTTCAGCAACTCTTGCATATTTTTGGTCTTCAAGGTGTAACCTTCCTTGGAGGAAAAGATCGTGGAAGGACAACCTCTCTTAGGCATTAAATTCCTAAATGGAAAGAGTTTCTTTCATAGTATCGCTTGATTCTCATTTGGAGCCATGTGCCATCTTATTTGGAAGAAATAGCATCATTTTTCGAGGTAAAACCTTAGTGATTTCGGCTCTTAAAAATCACTTTATCAAGGTTGTGAAGGACAAAGTACTGGCATTTACAAGTGTTCTGCCTACTCCAAGAAACATAAGACTCCAAAGAAGCTAGGGCTTTCATCCCTCCGTGTTTGCTTCCGCTACATCTTCCTAACATCCTCTCCATTTTTCACCTTTCTTTGGATTGGACCTCGAGGGTTGTGGTTTGTTATCTGTTTCTTTCCTTGTTTTGGGTAGTATAGCTTGTTGTTATTATTGCCCTCTATCTTTCCATTCAGCTTCCTCTCACTCTTCTTATTTCTACAGCTAGAGTGTGAGTTTTGGTGCTGAATTTTTTGTATATTTGTCCAAAGCTTATATATATTCTTACCTTTTACAAAAAAAAAAAAAAAATCTTCATTAATTAATGATCATTCTAGTGTATTGATAAAAAGTTGAGCTATTGATTGTCAAAAGATAAAAATGACAAAAAAAAAAGGTGAACCTAACATTTGCAAAGGATTTTTATTATTTTTTAAAAAAATAAAAATAAAATTCGATGAAACTCCGTCGCGGATCAACGGTGATTGGGGGTGTGGGGAAGATGATCGATTTAAAAAAAAAAAAAGAAGTCAACGGATGAATAGTAGATGTGAACTTGCATTTCAAAGGTCAATATTTAATCAAGGACACCTCCAAATGCTGAACCAAACATTTAAATTTTTTTCCAAGGAGTTTTGGCGAAAGCCCTTTAGAAATGCTAAACCAAACGGAGCCTATATTCGGCCCCCCTAAGAAATACCTCCCTCTTTGCCCACTTCCTTTTTGCTTTTTTTTTTTTTGGACCATTTCATTCATGCTTTCATGGCCCATCTTTTGCTTTCATTTTTCTAGCCCAACTCTTTTTATTGTTCTGAAAGCCCACATCAACACTAAAAAAAAAAAAAAAAGCCCAGCCCAGCCTCTTTCCAACCTTGCATCAGCAGAAGGAGGGGAGACACGCCCGTGACGCAGGTAGGTGACCGAAGGTGCGCCTGTGAGCAAGAGACAGGCAGCGTTCGGCCATGGGGGAAAAGGGACTTTTCGGTGAAGATTTTCTGGGGTTTCAGTTGTCATGAGAGAAAAGTCCGGCTAGAGAGTTTTTCGGCTGCGTGAGCGGAGGGGGTGCTCGAAACAGGTGGAGGAGAGCATGCTCAACGATATACAGAGTTTCGTTTGCACGACAAGGAAGAAAGGATGGCGTCGGCCATGGGAGGAGAGAGAAAGAGGGTGCTCGCTCGAGGATAGAGGTAAGCATGGAGGCGTCGAGAGCAGGAGAGCATGGAGGAGGAGGAGGCCATTTTTGTGTGAAGGAATCGTTTTTTTTGGGAGGGTTTTCTGGTTCTAGTTCAGAGGGAAGCAACGTTCGACCATCGGAGAATCCCTTTTTCATTGAAGGGGCTCGCTGATCTGGAGCGAAGAAGAAACTTCATCACCAGAGTTCACCGCCGAAGTTTCCGATCCAGGGTCAAGCCGCAAACTATTCTTCGTTCATTTGGGATTGCATATCGGGCGAAAGCTGTTGTTGTTCATCATTGGCAGAAGTAGAAGCCTAACCAGGTACTCCGTGCCATCGCCGATCGAGGTTTAATTCCACCAAACAAAGCACTTGCTTCCGGGATGCTTTTGTATCTCTGTTTTTTTTTGACCGAGTGGGGTACTTTGACTCAATCGATGATCTCAAGAAAAATGTGACGAGACGAAGCTGTTTTGTTGTTAATGATAGTGATCCAGATGTGATGCCTGTCATCGTTATTCGTTAAGCTAGGAATGGTTTAAAAGTCAAACCGAAAAATCACTGTTAATGCTGCTCATTACGTGCTCGATGAAATGTTCCAAAGAGTGCCGAAAATTGATGCGTGTTCCGACTCGTGATCGTTCTATATGTGCTTTCGTACTTGTTGATCAATGTCTGATGTTCGTGTTTTCTTTGCTTTGTCATGCGATTTGGTGAAAAACACATGTTCGAGTTGGTCGGCCATGGATCCTCCCTCCTCCTGGCCGGTGATTTCCTTACCGGCGTCGCTCACGGGTCAAGGCCGTTCAAGTCAGCTTTGCTCTTCATTCTAAATGCGTTCATGATTGTTTAATCGTTACAAATGTTAAGAGTTTACAGGCGTTGGCTTTGGTTTGATATTCTTTTATTGTCGTTTGGCGGTGGCCGGAATGAGTGGCCGGAAGTGCCGGAGGCCGTTTGGATAAGATAGCCGGCGTCGGGCGGTGGTGTGAGCATAGGTGTCAATGGAGAATGGCACGGCTTTAGGTTATACAGGTTCAAAAAGGGAGAGAGAGAGAGAGAAAAGAGAAGGAGATGAAGTTGCAGGCGTAAAAGAGATACGGGGAAGAATGAGGTGCTGGAGGTTGACGATGACGGCAAAAGAAGATACAAACAGCCTATTTGATTAAGTCCGGATCGGCTTTATGGCCGGCTCGGTTTTTAGTCCAACCCGGAACGATAGGGTCCGAGTCGGTTTAGTTGGGCCGGGTCTCCTGACCCGGTCCGAATTTTTATTCTAAAATTCGCAAAAAATAATAATTAATTAATTCAAAAATTCAAAAAAAATTAAATCGTTAATGAAAAATAAAAAAAATTCAGAAATATCATAACAATCCAGAAAATTCTAGAAAATCAGAAAAATTAAAAAAAAAAATTGGAAAATTCTTGAAAAATTAAAATCTAAAATTGGACAAGCCTTTGGGGCTTTAGAATAGGGTCCTTTGTTTTGGATCGCCTTTCTCTTTTTAGGGACAATATTAGGAGGCTTGCATGTACTTTCTTTGTGATTATATTTGGTTGCACATTTTAATATTATTTTCGTTGTTTTAGAATGGTTAGAACGATACTTAGATTTCTTTGATAGTTTGCTAAGGCATTAGTTAGCATTTAATCAAGTTAGGTACCAATGTGGTGTTAGTCTTAGGGCTAATGTAATCAAGTTTCAAGTCTAGAAATCTCTTAAATATGGGAAAATATCGTACTAGAATTCTAACCGACCCCAAAAAGGCTAATGGTGACACTTTAGTCAAAATTTTGTGTAGGCTTAATTGATTTAAAATGTGAACGTTTGATATCACACGAGGTATAGGCTTGAGAGAATTCGAGTCAATGGAAGACCGTTTGTCTAAAGTTGACAATACTCCTAAACCTAATAGCTCCCGCGGCCGCCGGGGGGGGGGGGGGGTAGGTTGGGACAATTAGAGGTCAAAATGTAAATCTATCCAAAAAAAAAAAAAAGAGAAAGAAATGGGGGTAAATAATGTAAATGAATGACTTAATGTTATATTTGATGGTAAAATGTGGATTTTTTTTTATTGGGCTCATTGTTCAATGTTAAATTTAATAGTGGAATATGGATTTTTTTTTCTTTTAAAATCTAAGTTTTATGAATTATTGGAATAAAATGAAATCAAATTTGTCAATTCGAAATAATGAATGGTATTAACAAATAGTGAATTAATGTTTTTAGTGTGAATTCATTTTAGGCTCGTATTTATTTATTTATTTGTGAATTGAATCAAATTAATTTGATTGAAATAATAATAAAAATGACAATTTATAAAAATATACATTTAATAGATAACTTGTTCTAGCATGTCAAAATTCTCTATTTTTATAGAAATGATGTATCGTTATATCGTGTTGTGTTGTGCTGCGTGTCGCATGTGGTGTTTAGCTGATTACTGAACCCTTAATGTGACACGTAATAGAAGGTTATATTGTGCTTATGAAGAATGTGTTCCAGACACTACGTTGCTCTAAGTGCAGTAGTTGCAGATTGTGAACCAAATAATGGACATTCCTTTTTAAAATGTTTGGGAGTCAAAGATTGGTTTGTGGTTTAACTTGTTTGGTGGTCGTTGTACCATGCCGTGCATGATGTTCGTTCGATGCTTGATGGCTGAAAATGTAAAAGTCAGGGAAGGAGCATATCCTTGGCAAAAAGAAAGGGAGTGTATCAGTGGCCAAAACAGTGGAAGGAGCGAATCTGTGCTGACGTTTTGACTTGATCTGGGATGTTGACAATATAAGATGTTTATCAGTCGCCCACCTCAAGATGAGTTTGGGTTTTCCAGTCTGACATTGCATTCTAGAAATCTCAAGTGTTGTCTCGCTAAGATTTGATATAATGCTTGATGAACGTCCGATTTGCTGGCAAGTTCTACTAGTCTTAAGGACCATTGACAATCATGTGACGAGATTCAGAATCCGGCAAAAGAGGGGGAAAAGGGCTACCAAATGTGCATGTAACAACATTCTTTGCAATCACTATCTTAAGACATCGGTATATTCCACGAAGCTAAGGAAAAAGTGCTCTAAATGTATGTATTCAGTATCTGTAAGCCTCCCATCGAGAAAGCAGGATGTGCCCGGCCTCTGCCTGCATTACCATTTTCTCTTTGGTCGGAAAAGACGTCTGGATTGCCACCAAGCCTTGACATTCGCTACCGTGACTCCTTTGGTGCACTTGGAAATACCCAAATGTCTGAGGACCAAGTCAAGAAAGACAACAAACGTTGGATAATCATTGGAAGAATCATGAAGTGATACCTCTATATCCAGCTTCCTTTGTTCAGATATTTTCGGCTTCCATGGCCCAGGTTGACTGGTCGAAAGTGAGTTGAAAAATTTGTCCTTCACATAAAGCTACCATCGAAAAAGGAAAAGACATCTCCATCTTTCTCAAAAGAAAGAATTAAAGAGAACTGTAACTCTTTAAGCCAGCAAATGATTCACCTTCTTATCTGATTTCATTGCAGCATCTACATGCGTAGCATAGACAGCAGGAAGATCACAATCATCCGCTTTTGTCTTTAGGTCAGATTCATTCTGCAATGTGGAATCTGGAAAGTCAAGCAAGAAAAGAGAAACAGCCCATAAAGAAGTGTAACAAGATCCTAAGGAATGTTAAAAAAAAAAAAATTAACATTCGTTGGATATTCATCTTTAAGATTTTCAGCCATTTGTTTTCCACATCTTTGAAACTAAATCTCTTTTCTCGGCTCTTAGTTTTAGGGGGTGCTGTCTACATTTTAGAGGTAATGCGTCTTATGCTGTCTACAGTTTAGAGGTAATGCGTCTTATACCTTTTTAGCATTCTATATAGTTTGTCGCTTTCTGCATTCTTCTTACTCCTCTTCCTTGAGCAATTCCTTCATTATGGTAACGACAATTAGTAGCAGCTCCAATTAACTAGACAGCTGTGAAGAGCAAAAGCAGCACCGAACTTGAATTACTCATGGCACGCACGGGGCTATACGAACAATTAGGGCTATAAAATGCGATTCCTTCTTCCCCTCTTCCCACTGAGATGCTCTTACTAGTTTGATTATCTTGCTTGTCAGTCCTCTCTATCTGGAAATACCCAGGAAATATGGAAAGGCACAGAATAAAAGATAACATGCAAACAGCTTTGAGGTGAAGAGGAAAAGTACATGAGAAACTCAAACAAAAAGATATTAAGTATTAGTGTTATTACCTTCTTTCCTCCTTTCTCCGAATTGCTCATGTTTTGGTTAGTTCTTGACTCACCCTTAGTCATCTGAGGTACGAGGTAACATGGAATGAAAAGAATCAACTGCACTTTTCGTTAAATATCTCCAAATTAAGTGATGGTGGCAGAAATGACAAGAATATTGAGAAGTATTTGCATGCCCTGTTTTCCCTTTCCTCTGATTTGCTATTAGTGATTTGTATATCCTATCTGTTGAACTGTAGATAAACTATATGTTTCGGTAAGATGTTTAGCTCTAATGAATATGTTATTCATGTAGACAATGTTTTCTGGGATCACTTGAGCAGCTATGAAAAGGTAAGGGAGTAAAACCGTGATCCTCGGGTGCATGGGTGTCCACCCTACTTACCTATGTGCTATTGGCATCAGATGATGCGGTTGTAAAGCTCTGGGACTGGGAGAAGGACTAGATGTGTACTCAAACATTTGAAGGAGATTCACATTATGTGATGTGAGTAGCATTTGATCCTCAAGATCCTAATGCTTTTGCAAGTGCATCACTTGATGGAACTATAAAGGTACTCATTTTGGAGGTCTTCCTCTTAGTAAAATACATATTTCAATTTCCAAATATGCTATTTATACTCTCAATATGATTCCCATTTGTTGCAGATTTGGAATGTGCACTCCTCTACGCCTAAGTTTACTTTACACTCGCATGAGAAAGGGCTGAACTCTGTTGATCACTTCTGGAGGGATGATATGCTGTATTTACTGAGTGGTTCCAATGATTACACTGCTAAGGTTTGCAAACTTTATCGTTCTTGATTTAATATATCGACGCATTATTAGAAAGAGATCAATTGATATATGATTTGTTAGATAACAAGTACAGGTTTGGGCAGAAGCTGTGTACAAACACTCCAGGGACACATGTGCGCATCGTAATCTGCCAATAGTAATCAGCGGTTCAGAGGAGGAGACTCTTCGCATATGGGATGCAAATGGCTTCAAGTATGCATTGTGGGAGTTTGTACAGTCATAGCATGCTCTAGAATGCAGCTTCAGTTACAGCAGTCGAATGAAAATATCGCCTCTATCTTTTCCAGATTTTCCAGAACTTACCATAGGATAAGACTGTTTATGTCGGTGGATTCCTTGTTGTTTTGTGAAGGACACTGACTTTCTGTCGCATACAGGGTTAAGCACGTACTGAAATTTGGTCATGGAAGGATTTATATAAGAAAGGTTCCTGCTGATAACATTCATACCTGTTCTAAATGCTTCATTTCCTCATTATATCCATGCTTCGACAATAATAAGCTATTATGATGGTCCGAGGTTTTCCATTGCCTCTATAAAGACATTCATGTAGGCTCTGTGGTTTCAGTACAAAGATAAAATCTTCCATATCCATTGTCTCCCATTTTTGTGGCTTTCACTCTGATGGGTTGCAGTTGCTTGCATTGAGGGAATAGCCGTGGTCAAGCTAGTGTGCTGATAGCGTGGAGCCTTCAGCCAAATTCTATGTTGGATAAAACAGATCCCGACCTCTATAACTGTTACTTTCAATTTGAAGTTCAAATAAAAGTGCATATCGTTCTTCTGTCAAAAAAAGAAAGGGTCGCTTTTTACGAGTTTTACCCTTTGCGTCCTACCAGTGATAGGATTTTCCAGTGTAACCCAAAGATCTCATACTTTCCTTTTGTGTTATGTCCTGGTGAAAGTTTGTTTACGATCTGCGGTGTATCGTGCTCCTAATGGAATAAATGTCTCTCGAAGATTACTAAAATCGCCTGGAAAAAAGAAAAAAGGGAAGTAATGGCAGCTTGGGAACATGAAACCAACGATCCAGGAGTCTAAATTAGTCCTATATGTGGCAAGGCATGTTTTTAGACCGATGTACCAATAATACGAGGAAGATACATATCAAACAAGTCGATACTTGTAATATGACTTAAACAAATCTTAATTTCTAATGACAATGACTTTAATTGCTCCTTCATAGCTCATGTCAACAACCAGGCGATACTTGGGATTTGACTGGATATTTGTCCTATTTCCCTAACACCAGTTTTAATAAATCTGCGGCAAATGGGACATGAAAGGGGTTCACATCATGCTTATATTATTAAGAAAGCAGATTCATTTTGCTCACAAATGAAAGCATGGATGGGATTTCGGATAGCATTGGCAGCAACTCAAAAGAGTTACTCGACATATATTTGGGGCCGTTTAGCCAAATTAATACTAAGATGGAAGCCTTTTGAACGAACTTCATCACCAGTCAAAAGACTAAAGTGGAATGCAATGCTATTGCCACTTTTTGAGATCAAGATGTTCGTACAAACCTTCTACTTAGCATGCCTCCGGGTTCTCTTCCTCTGCCCAAAAATCTTCGTTGCGACCCAATGTTGAACTCTCGTGGTTGTGTTGTGTCCCATAACCACTCCGATGACCAATCCAATTCTGCGACCCATCAAACACAATTTTCTAGTCTGGTTCTTAGATCCAGATCCTCGAGTACAATGTTCAGTTTTGGCTGAACACAATTTTGGTGTGCACTTTTGATTTGAATTTAAATGGAAACTAGAAAAAATTATAACAAAGATGTCTCATTATGCCGATTCCTCCAAAACATGGAGGCCATGACTCATTACCTTGTTTGATCGGGATTAGAGAAATGAGGCGAAGGAAACTTCTGCATAATGGTTTATCAGAAATAACTCAAACTAAAACCTTCTCTGGTTGACACGAGAAATTGTATTCATAGCTATCAAAAGAGTACATCAAGTCAATTTCACGGGAACGATCATGCATTTATTGTTTGCCTGATGAAACTGGAGACACTTTACTTGAAATCTTATGTCTAGATGGTAGATACTTGGATGCTATCAAGAAGTCACTGAACATATCGAAAAGGTATGCCATGATGCATAGCTAGCAATGAGCAATCCAGTCATTAAACTTTCACAGCAGACTGTAATTCACACAAACCTTATTTGGTGCATCCGTCTTTGTTGCGATCCTCTATACAACCTAAGGAACCAATGTTCAATTTTGAAAGTCGTGTTTAGCCCCATAACCACGCCAATGACCAGCCCGCTTCCAAAACCCATTAGGACAATCTTCCAGTCAATCTCTTCAGCGAATGCACCAGATGGTGGTGCCAAGGGCGCTTCAATAGGATCTCCACATTTCTTTGTCAGAGGAACTCCACATAGTCCTAAGTTCCCTTCATAGGAGTCATTCTCAAATGTATGGAACTGATTCACCTGAGGTATGGGCCCAGAAAGATGGTTGTCTGAGACATTGAAGAAAGCAAGGAAATTGAGTTGGGCTAGTGCTGGAGGGATCATTCCCGAGAGCTTATTGCTTGAAAGGTCAAGAGACTCCAATTCGGTCAAATTCGCCAGGGACAAAGGGATGGAGCCGGTAAGAGCATTGTTGGAGAGATTGAGCATATGAAGTTCAGTTAAACTTCCAACAGAATTCGGGATTTCCCCAGTAAAGTTGTTGCTCGAAAGATCAATCACATTGAGGTATCTCGATATCCTTTCATACTTCATTAAAATGCCTTTGTTGGTTATTGTCATTGAGCAGTCGTACTCTCCCAGTTGGTTTATTGTGATGTCTCTGATGTCAATGATGTCAAGATCTATATGTTCTACATAGTAGTATGCGTAATTTGCACCGTGGACTTTCATGGCACTCCACATATCAAAGTATTCAGATGGAAGGCTACCCGAGAAGTTGTTCATAGATAGATCAACAATTCGTAGGTTAGGAAACTGGTCATGAGCTTCATGTTCCCCTACGGCTCCATGAAATCTATTGGAACGTAAAATGAGCACCATCAAATAAGAAAGCGAGCCCATCCATGAAGGAAATGTGTCAACAATATGATTATTTTCAATATTGAGAAATTCCAGATAGCTACAATTAGCTAATCCCCGTGGCAGCAACCCTTGTAGCTGGTTATCACTCACATCTATCACTGTCAACTGACATACGTCATTTTGCAATTGAGTAAATCTTCCATATAAATCATTGCCATTCAAACTCAAGATGGAAAGGGTATTGCTCAAATTGCTCAAACATGGTGGAATAACACCAGACAACTTGTTCTTGGACAAATCAAGTATGTGAATATAGCTTAACTGGCATATCTCCGGTGAAATTTCTCCAGATAAATTGTTATTCGAGACAAGGTAGGATTTAATGGACTTTGGGGGAAGGGGAAGTAATCCTTGTATATCGTTGTACCTGAGATCCAATGTGACAAGATTTGACCAATTCAAAGCTGTGATACTAGTAATTGAGTTTCCGGAAAGATTCAAAAATAGCAATTGCGACGTACTCACATTTAAGAACCACGGAGGTATCGGCCCATAAATTCTATTTTGGGATAGGTCTAGCCAAATCAACCTACTTTGGTATGATAGGAAGATGGGGAGCTCACTTGAGCTGCTAGAAGCCAAGCTGAGAATAGACAAGTTTGGAAGGCTAGCGTTCATGCCGGGTTCGATAATCGACGAGAATTTATTGAATGAGAGTTGCAAAGTCGTTAGATTTTGAAGTTTGAGTATCACATCTAGCCGCAAAGTACCATTCAGATTGTTTGATTGCAAGTCTAGGTAATCAAGACTCTCGAGGTTAGAGATGTTTTTAGGAATTGGGCCAGTTAATCTATTTAATGATAGGTCAAGATGAGTTAACCGAATGAGGCCAGTGATCTCAGCTAGAATTTGACCAGTTAACTGATTCTCATGGAGATCTAAGAAAGTGAGGTTAGTGAGGTTAGTCAATGAAGCAGGAATTTCCCCAGAGAGTAGATTCATTCCAAGATCCAAATATGAGAGTTGGATGAGCTTCCCTAGGGAAGATGGGATTTCACCCGAGAGTCTGTTAAATCCAAAATTCAACATGGTAAGTTGAGTGAGGTTACCTATTGAAGATGGAATGTTCCCTGAAATATTGGTCCCCCAAAAAGACAATGACTTAATGGGACTGCCCAAGTGAAACTCAGGCAAATGACCTGACAGCTCTGGATTGAGCCTTAAATCAAGAAGTTGTAGCCTTGGCAGCTCGAAGATGGTTGTCGGGAATGTCCCTTGCAAGTTGCAATCACAAAGTATAAGTGATGTCAAGGAAGATAAATTTGCGATGGCATCGGGCACCGGAGCCGACACATTCAACAAGGTAACATCAATGTGTTCTAATTTGGTCAAAAATTGAACCATTTTCTCCATGCTAGGATTCCTCAGCTCCAAATCAAAGTTCCAAGAGAGATCGAGGGAGGTCAAGTTAGTCAACTTCAGGACTTGAGATGGGATTTGACCTCCGAAGTTGGACCGAGAGAGGTTCAGGCTCATCAACTCCACTAGATCACCTATGGCGGACGGTATTTGAGAGTAATTGAAGTCGTTCGAGGCGAGATTGAGGCTTTGCAAATGAGCGAGGCGGAAGAGGCTGGCCTTCGAGTTGATAGAACCGGAGAGACAACTTTCACTAAGGTCGAGGCCGGTCACATATCCCATCCTTTCATCACAATCCACGCCCTTCCAATCACAACAATCCCTGTCTTCCAGCTTCCACGATTCTAGCTTCGGCCGACGGTCATAAGGCCCGCAATCTAAGGACTTTGCATCGAAGAAAGAGTGTTTGAATTCTAACAAGGCAGACCGCTCCTGCTCATGGCACTTTGTTGAGCTCGTCGAAGGCAATGTCTCAGAGGAAGCAAAGTGGAGTGAAATCATGGTGAGGAAAACGACCAAGAGATCAAATGGCGTTCGTTTCATGGTGGTTAAATTGTTCTAACACTCCACTTGGGTTTTGGTTTTGCTGGGTGGGCGAGGTGAAGATGGACAAGAACTGAAACCGCGTGTCAACTTTATATTACCTTTATTCTTTTGCATTAAGTCAACCTTATGTAATAGTAAGTGTAGCCCTCCCTGTTGACACAGAACCTGAATTTGATGGCGCTTCGGCAGTGACACCGACGAAGACGGCGAAGACTGCGACGACTTTGCCCAACAGAACCTGAATTCGATGGCGGATCAGGCGAGGTTTCAAGGAAGCTTCGGCGGCGACACCAACGAAGACGGCGAAGACTGCGACGACTTTGCCCAACAGAACCTGAAATTGATGGCGGATCAGGCGAGGTTTCGAGGAAGCTTCGGCAGCGACGAAGATGACGAAGACTGCGACGACTTTGCCCGACAGAACTTTAATTTGATGGTGGATCAGGCGATGTTTCGAGGAAGCTTCGGCAGCGACGAAGATGACGAAGACTGCGACGACTTTGCCCAACAGAACCTGAATTCGATGGCGGATCAGGCGAGGTTTCAAGGAAGCTTCGGCAGCGACACCAACGAAGACGGCGAAGACTGCGATGACTTTGCCCAACAGAACTTGAAATTGATGGTTCGAGGAAGCTTCGGCAGCGACACCGACGAAGACGACAAAGACTGCGACGACTCTGCTCGAGAGAGAGAGAGAGAGAGAGTGAGGAAAGGGTTTAAAAAAGGAGGAAGTTCCTGTGGAGTGCGAGGAGTGAGGGGTGTGCGCAAATTTCGGTTTATACGATGAGAGAGGAAAAGCGAGCGCGACTCGAGGCGCTTGTTTTCACACCGGCGGTCTCACTTTTTTTTTTTTTTTTTTTTTTTTTTTTTTTTTTTTTTTTAATTTTAGTAATTTTCTTTCAGAGAAATTTTCTTAATATGGTTTCCCATGTCTATGCCGTCGTTTTCTTGAAGAATTCCACATCGACTATGCTTTCTGGCATGACGCTGTAGTGATTGCTGCTGCGCATGATTCTTCCCCATTTGATGTCTCAGAGGGGGCCAATATAACAGTCTATTGTTGCACCATTATGTGCGAGAAAATTCTGAAGATTTACCTGCTTCGTAGTTAAGCTAAACGGCACTTTTTTATCAACCAAAAGGAGGCTTTAGCCTATATTGGCGGCAGCTCACAGACTTCTCAATAACATGCAAAGCTGAAATTTTTTGGAGTTAACTTTGATGATGCCCTCAAATCAGATGGCAAATATTTCTCACAACGGTTCATAACATAGACTAAGTTAGTAAGGTACACCGAAGTTCCTGGCGGACACAACTCACTCGCAATTCTCCTTCGACCAGAACCCGGTTACCTCTCCCTAGCTACATTTTCTCATGCTAACCATCTCAAAAATAAGTTCGGGTTTTACAGACTGACATTGCATTCTAGAAATCCCAAGGGTCTTGCTAAAGTTCGATATAATGCCCGATTAACTGCGATTTGCTGCTAAGTTGTCCTAGTCTTTACGAACCATTGACAATCACGCAACGAGATTTGAAGTCTGGCAAAGTGGGGGAGGGGGGTCGGGGGTCACCAAATTTGTATTTAACAATCACTATCTTAAGACTTCGCTCTATTCCCCCAAGATAAGGGAAAAGAATAATCACCTGTACAGAGCTCTAAATGTATGTATACAGTATTTATAAGCAACCGATCAAGTTTTCTATGTGACATGACTCCAAGTAGGATGCGCCCAGCCTCTCCTTGCATTACCATTTTCTCTTCCGTTAGAATAGACCTTTGGATTGCCACCAAGCCTCGACGTTCGGCTACCGTGACTCCTTTGGTGCACTTGGTAATAACCAAATGTCTGAGGACCAAGTCAAGAAAATATTAAGAGAATAACAAAAAACAAACATTGGAAATCTTTAGAAGAACCATGAAGTGATACCTCCATATCCAACTTCCTTTGTTCAGATATTTTCGGCTTCCATGGCCAAAAGTAATGCTTCACATAACCAGGCTACCATCCAAAAAGAAAAAGACATCACCACCTCAAAAGAAAGGACGGAAGAGAACCATCGACTCTTTAAGCTCACAATGACTCACCTTCTTATCCGATTTCATTGCAGCATCTAACATCCTCAGCATCTTCAGCAGGAGGATCACTAGCATCTGCTTCTGTCTTTAGGTCAGCTCACCCCACACTTCGTCCTTGTTAAATTTCTTGTTCATTGCCACGAAATCAAAATCCTCGGCATATTTGGCAGCCAAATGTGAATCTGAAAAGTCAAGAGAAAGAAAAGAGAACAGCCCATAAAGAAATGTAATAAGACCCTAACGAATGTTTAAAAAAAAAATAGATTGAATGCAACATAGGTATCTGATGATCATACATAAATCTGAACTAAAAAAATGGTAATCCATGGAAAATTGCAAGCCCGTAGGCTCAAATTCAAGATACAAGCTTTTTCAGACTCGTATAACAAACTCATATATACATTTCCCTTTTTGCTGAATATCTATGGCGTGGATCCTATTGTAAGATGATCCATGCAGCCCAATTAATGAGAAAAGGACCAATTGTTATTGTCGTTGCATATGTATGCATCCATTTTGAGAGATTTTAAATCAAAAAGCTCATGTACAACAAAACCACAAGAAAGGATATTATTGAATGCTCAAACTAGTCAAAAGTTCTTTTATTTCCTTCAAATTAACCATTGATCGTTAAGGCATATTCTCATAATATCTATAGCTATAGTTGGGGCAACAGGCGTGCGTGATTTGGCAACACACCAGCTTGTCCAGGTTTATATCAACAACCACCTATGGCTATTCCTTTTCTTTTCACTGTATCTTAATAGTGATATACAAAATTACTGAGGAACTTTAGATAATAAATTGATTACCCCTGATATCAACTTGCAGCAATATTTGCAAGTCAAATGATTTATTCAACCAACTGATGATGAAATTTAATATAATTTGATCTCTACCCTTTGAAATTACAAATTTTCACTTCTAATTAGTGCATTCCTCCTTTTCTTTTCTTTTCCAGCTTGTTTGGGATTGCAATCAATATTATCAACCAGTTGCTCCACGTTTTCTTACCTTGTCTATCATATGTTCATAAAAATGGATTATGATTACTAATTCCAATTTCTTTTCTTTTTTTTTACCCTTAAGCAAAAAAGTTTATATGTTTCAATTTAATTATTTTGAGAATATTTTGAGAATTTCATGCGTATTCTCTAATTTCTTTTGGTACGCAAGCTAATCATTTCTACACATTATTTGTCGTGCTCTTCTTACTCATGTGATACATTCGTTGGACATTCTGTGCCTTTCTAAATTGTTTCTTGCTTTCTACATGCTTCTTACTAATTGCCGCTAAGTTTCAAGACATTCCTTAGAATCAGAAGAAGAGAGTCATACCGCATTTTCTCCTCTTCCTTGAGCAATTCCTTTATTTATGGTAATAACAATTGAGTAGCAGTTCCAATCAACTACACAGTTTTGAAGAGCAAAAACAGCATCGAACTTAAACTACTCATGTCACAGGGCTATACAAACAAAAATAACTAAAAAATGCGATACCTTCTTTCCTCTTCCTGCTGAGATGCTCTTGCTAGTTTGATGATGCTGCCTGTCAGCCCTATCTATCTGGAACTACCTAGGAAATATAAAAAGGCACAGATAAAAGATAATACGCAAACTGGTTTGAGGTGAGGAGGGAAAGTACTTGAGAAATCTCAAACAAAAAGATATCAAGTACTAGTATTACCTTCTTTCCTCTCCCCGAATTGCTTGTGTTTTGGTTTTTTCTTGACTCAGCCTTCTTTTTCTGGAACACTTGGTAACATGGAATGAAAAGAATGAACTGCACTTTTCACTATCTCCATATTAATTGATAGTAGGCAGAAATGACAAGAACATTGAGAGGTATCTGTATACCCTGTTTTCCCTTTCGCATGGTTTGGTATTAGTGATTAAGAAACAGCTCTGTTGATCCGACAGAAAGTTGATGGTGTATTAACAAGAAACACACAAATATAAGGCATGCAAAGTGGCAAACAAAACCACTGGGCTTCTGTGGTTGGGGTGAAGACAAAACACCTTCAGGACCTACAGCATGATGTTCTAAACGGTCGTGCAAGAAGAATTGGAAAAGAGTCATTCTATTCTTTTTATTCTTTCTGCCACCTTGCTCACAGCATCTGTTGGATTCTGTACATTAGATATTCTCATCTGATGTACTGAAAACAATAGGTATCAAGGCAAAATAAACCATAAGACTGTAAGAAAAGAGAGAGAGAGAGAGAGAGAAGCTAAATTCAGAAAAGCTCATAGATAAAAAAGCTTTACCTCGTTTCATTTTCTCTCCCCACAAGCTTTTATAATTGGGGTACTGAGGATCACCTGTATGCCGTGAGAGAGAGAGAGAGAGAGAGAGAGAGAGAGAGAGAGAGAGAGGCCTTGCGAAATTAATAGTTATACACTCACATGCATTAGAACACACATATAAGCATGTGATAATTTGCTCTGTGAAGGTGTCATACCCTCTTTCCTCTTTTTGCCGACTTGCTGGCAATGCTGTTGGGGTTCTGCAGATTCCCCTTATACACTTGAAATAATGGATAAAATCAAAGGTTTTAAACTATGAAGACAACAGAAAGGCAATTTCCAGGCAAAAAATATGGACTGGCAAGTTCAGAGGAAGAAAAATCAAAGCTTTATGACTGTTATTACAGTCTAAAGTGGCACTATTATGCTGACAAAAGGAAGCAGAGGGACATAGCAGAGGCTTTATGAAAATCCAATTCTGACAGAGATTTAGATATAACAAAGGCTGGATAGAGACAATAATGATATGAATGAACAAACAGACATAAGTTAGCTTTGCCCTCTACATTATTCACACAATAAGGGTAATGTTTGAAAAGAATACCAGAAAGCGGCTAATTGATAAAGTACAAGAGACAATTATAACTCCAGAGATATAATAAAAAAAAAGGCAATCCTTTAAAAATTTAGATACATCTACAATGGCTAAGTGAGAACTGAAAGCACATAATCTTCACCGGCTCATTTACATAAAATCTTTGGCTACAATAAGCCTACAAGAAGGTGGGAAGAGGGTGTAAGGACAGCTAACGGAATGCAATCATAACAGGCAAAGACGAACATGATCAATAAAATGTGGGTTCTTCTTTTGGTTTCTATTTCCTTTTTCAACCAGATTATACATGTAACAGCCATTACAGATTATATATTTCAACTAAATCACTTTTTTTTAGTGCAACCTATTTCAAAAACCACTAGCAATCATGTTGAACAAATAACTTTTGGAGGAAAAGATATGTCAAGAAAAGAGAAGGCAGACAAGATTCAAAGTTTCAAAAGGTCCTTCTGCTGATCTAGAGAGCACAAGTCATGCAATCAAAGATAAGAAAACTAGAATTGGAACCCTTCTTACTAGCCATGGACAGGTTTCCTCACTAAGATGCATCTTGTTAGACAGAAATGACCAAATGAGAGCTCTAATAAATAGATGTTATAAATCTGGAATATATTTCAAAAGCAGTTGACATGAATGAGTAAAAATCATAATATTGGTAAGAAGATGCAGTTCCTTTTTCTCTAGCAATTTAGTCTCACTTGATGGAGCAACTAGAAATTCAGATGCTTATTTTTAATAAAGGAATGAGGAAGCGAAGTAAGAGACTGAAAGAGTTCTTTAGGATGAAGGAGTAAATGTGAACCTATAGTTTACTGGGCAAACGTCAAAGCAAAACAAAAGTTTTTTCCTTTTAGGGGGAAAAAACCGCTAGTATACTGAAAAATAGCCCAAAAGTTAAAACTCACCCAAATAAAAACTTGTCATGGACGAGACATTATAAAGAATGGGAAGGAAATATTAGTCAATTCAATTGAAACGCCATGACTTGTGATTGCTTATAAAGGAGTGTGGGCTGGAGTTTCTGGAATATAAGCATAAACTAAACAGAAATATAACAAGATAACAACCAAGTATTTAATCTTTAACAAGAGAGAGTACAGCTTGTGCTCTAGTCTAGCGTTTCAAAACATATTGGAGGGAGAAAAACACAATAATTACCTCCCGGACGATGCACCATGTATTTGGAATATTGAAAAAGGATAAATGAAATTCCACATAACATAATTATGCAATCATAATCCTCTGGCCTCAAGTAAGAAGCCACAGGAAAATAAAATCCAGAAATAGCCTGTGGCAAGGTTCATACAGCATATAAAACAGATACATGGGTTTAGTTCCATTTCCACAGCTCTCATATCTACCTCTATGCATAAGCTACTCGCTGCCATCAAAGACCAGCACTTGAACCCAAAAACCATTTGCAACAGCTAGGTCTGTAAAATTTTGTGCCTTCGAGGATTACTGCTTTGAAACATACCAAGTTTCTAGAAAAGTTAACTAGCTTGAGTAATGATATCTTGTCGATTTAATGGGAATGCACTAAGGTTGAATCGAGCCTTTGCCTAATTTGGGTTTACAGGAAAGAGCAGCCCACAGAGTCCCACCTTTCTTTCGTTTGCTTCCTGGTTTTTTTTTTCTATGTGTTGGGGATAAGGGTTTGAAGGTGGATGATTAATGACTTAAACCTATAGTGGGGGTATCAATATACATCCTTAATCAAGAAAAAAACAGAGGCACGAAAGTCACATTGTCAGATGCCATGACATGTATACTATCTACTTTAACACCATAGAATATGCAAATTACTATTTTGAGAATCACAATATCACAGATATGAACTGAGTCGACAGACATGAGAAAACCTTTCTTTCGTTTGGTTCCTGTTTTTTCTTTTCTGTGTGTTGGGGATAAGGGTTTGAAGGTGTATGATTAATAACTTAAACCTATAGTAGGGGTATCAATATACATCCTTAATCAAGAAAAAAACAGAGGCATGAAAGTCGCATTGTCAGATGCCATGACATGTATACTATCTACTTTAACACCATAGAATATGCAAATTACTATTTTGAGAATCACAATATCACAGATATGAACTGAGTCGACAGACATGAGAAAACCTTTGTGGCATATGGTTTTGGAAGAGGCAAAATGGGTGCCCCAGCACCTGTCGGCTCCCTCGGCAGCAATTCAGATGTCAAAGATTTAATGACCTCTTTATCTTCATAAGTACTTCCGGAAAAATGAGATGAAGAAAGTGGCTGGGCCCCAGTTTGTAAAATTTTGACTATGGGGTAGTTAATGATGGCTTCAAAGTTTGCTCCATTCATAGCTAGAGGCAGACTTTCCGGAACCACTCCAGACCCTCGGACAAAGTTTGCTCCATGGATAACTTGAGGCATGGGGTCAATATTCAGACCAGCAGTACTAGAGCACTTTGCGCAGAAGACATCGACGTTATTCTAGAACTCAACAAATCCTTTGCCACATTAGGCAATGTGTCCGAAATCAATAAAGCAGGACCCGATGGCAGATCTTAAGGAATCAACACTGGTGTAGATGTCAAAGAATCCATGATAACAGGGGGCTTCAAAGAATCAGATAATCCCAAGTTGCTGCAACACTCATTGTCAATGGATTTGTTACAGGATGTTGCATTGGTTGCATAATATGAAATGCAGCCAGACCGGGCAGCAGTCCAGCCAATAACTCTGCTGAGGACAAGGGCCTTCCCCTGTACTCCTACCAAATTCTTGCCCATGTAATAGCATGGGCTGTCCAGCAGCAAGTGTATTTGTAGACAGCAATGAACTGAATGATGTTTAGTTCTGTGTGGGCTGATATGAAGAAAGAGTCTGGTGGACAGCCAAATTTGGAAGTCCTAAACTGGAACTGTTGGGTCTGCTTATTGTGGTGGCCTGTGGAGTGATTGAAGATGCATATGAAGAGTGGAGGAAAATAGCCTGTATGAGAAGCTAATGCAACATGAATAGATGGCTTGTTTCCATCTCAAGCATCAGATCAGAACATAAAGTTGATAAAACCTTTATGATGGCTGGATCTTCTGGCAATTCTGATGTAACCTTTTCAGGTTGAGACTCTGAAGATAGAACCTGCAATTCCTGAAACAGGTGCACAAGCATTTTTGTTCCTCTGCTTTAGTCAGTCATGTGAATTTTAATACAAAAATTGACATAAGTACATCAAAGAAATAGTTGGATCACCAAAACAAAGCTTCAGTATCTAGAAGTTACCAATGCTAGCATGAGTCAGAATTAGGAACTGCAATACACCTGTGTTTATGAACAATTATTCTACAGTATAATCAATGATACAATATATGCTTTGCTTATATGCAGATCATGGATGTCAACTGTCCAAATACAATGCCAAACTTTATGTCACTCCCTCTGAAATTTACATAGTCGAAAACTCTGTTGTCAGGAAGGACCTGAGAACCGTCCTTTCTTCGCCCTTCTGTTCCAAAGGATCTCACTGCAGTAATTGAAGGGAAGATTCAGATGGAAGAATGACATTGGAAGAGCTGTTTTATGTCTCTACCTGTCTACAGATAACAAATATGCAGTCAATAGTTTGAAAAGCAACTCAGACCTGAAGTTTCAAGCAACAATAAGAACTAGAAATTGCCGAAAGAAACAAAATGCACCAAGACCAATAAACAGATAAAATCATCAGATCTCATCAGTTAGGATGGGCTTCGCTTAGGTACCCTAAGTCCAACTTCTGTTTTTCAAGTCCTGGGAAGAAAATGTAGTTGAAATTATATTTTTAAGGTAAGTGGTAACATATGGGGAAATCACTGAAGTGACTAGCTCTGATTTTGAATTACATGAAGCATATATGAGCCATATCAGCAGGAAAAAACTAACATATACGCCTTCGTAGTAGCAGTGTGCTAGACTCCAGAAAGTAGAAGCCATTAAGCCCCCAATACTGAAGAGTCGCCAAGTAAAGCATTTTTTTTAATTATTTTTTTGCATACTAGAGATGTGAATACCAAATCACATCCCTGAAATGAATTTGCCATGAAATATCAGGCCAAGCTTCACAAAAGCATTTCCTGCTATAAGCACACACGAATACTTCGTCCTATGCTTTCTC